>NW_010404406.1:0-29769 GCF_000710305.1 Buceros rhinoceros silvestris | reverse complement strand
CAGGACAGTGCAGGCATCCCAGATGCCTGAAAGGTGCTTTATAGCAGGTACATCACTGCCACTTTTCTTTTAGATCAGGGACAGAGACCAGTCCTGTCTAAAGTGTCCAGAGATCTGAAATGGTTTCTACCCAAGAAGTGTTGAGCAGCCTCAGTCTGGCTTGACTTCTGATCAAGTTCTCAGGGCTTCACAGCCAGCCATAGACTTTCCCCTCTCAAGCTGCATCTTTAAACTCACCAGAAACCAAGTTTCTATTTTGCAAGAAATGCCAGTCCGTTAGACCCTACTTTCACCTGAATGCTCTAGACAGATTGTATCATACACACTTTGTTGGGATCAGACAAAATACAGGATTACTCAGCCACAATCGCTACTCGTGTTTTCCTGAACAGCTTTTATTTAGACAAAATAGCAGCTTCTAATGAAAAAACCCTACAATTGAAAGCCTTCCTTCCGGCTCCTCTGTCAGCACCTGTAGCTGCTCCAGCTTGGCATCTGAACCAGCATTTGAGCTGGAAGAACTGCACCAGCTCAGCCTCTCTGCAGTCCCAGTATCCTGTTCACTCTCATGTCCACCATTTCCCCGACGTTCATCAGCTCCTATTAGCAGAGCCCTGACTGGCGTGCCAAGGCTGTCCACGCTGGGGCCACTGCGATGTGCTTCAGGGCAAGCAGAACATCCTTGACAGAAGTTACTGCCTTGTATTTATGCCTTAGGCATTGTCTGGTTCCAGCAATAACTGCAGGTTCTGCCATTCCATTACTTAAAAACTTTTGCTGCACTAAATGCAGGACATGAACTGTGGGGATTTCTCATCTCAGGAGTTTAATTACCTCTTTGATTGAAGTAAATGTTGTATCAAGTGGCTAGAGGGAGGTCATGGTTGGAATGATCTCCTCACATACAGATTAGAAGCACAGACTCCCGTACCTGCCATTGGCTTCTAATGAAGAACTTCAGATTCACCATCTTCCAAGTAATCTCAGAAATACAGATGAGCAATGCCAGCAGAGGAGATACTCTGAATTTTGCCACCATACCCCTTTTTTCTCTCCTTTTCTCAGTTGTTTGAAATTTTCTGTATTTCTTGTGCTCTGGAAACTGCATCAGAGAGTTTGGGAGCAGCAGTTGGACGATGAAAGCGATTAAACAAGCCAAAGGAGGTGGTTTCTCTCTCCTTGGGTTTGGATGAGGCAAACAAACTTGGCACAGCTTCCTAGAGGAAAAGTTATTAACAGCTCCACAGGAGAGGAGAAACATCTTGTTGACACTATTTATTTAGTGCCCCACCTTCCCAGCTCTGCCACATCCCTCTTAATATCAAATCCAGTCTTACCTGAGCAAAGGGTGAGTGGAGAGAAAATACACTAAGAAAGTTGCAACAAAACAAAGGAAAGACATGCAGCTTCACGAGATCATTGAATCTGAAAAGTTTCAGTGCAAATCTCCAGTAGTCTTGGTGGATCAGGCCAAGAGCTAGAGACCGGGAAGCCAGGCCTTAGTCCACTACTTGGTACATCCAAAGCTGAAGTGTTAGAAGATGGACCTCACCAGCCTGGGGACAGACACCCTGGAAGACAAACTACCTCGAGCTCCAGCGTAAACGCAAATTCATGCTAAGCCCTGTACCTGCTTCCAAAGTTTCCTTCAAGAAATCAGGGAGGAAGGTGTTTCAGCAACAGAACTTGTCCCTTGGTTCTCATCTTTAAACTTCTTGAGCCAAGTTCTTCAGAACTATAAACCTTACTGCAGAAAATCCAACCCCTGGATGCCTGAGGCAGAGAATCTAATAAATCAAGGCACTTAAAAAGTGCCTAAAAGCAGGAATTTAATAACAAGCAGGAATTTAGTAAGCAAAGTCTGGTTTTGATCATAACTCTGGAATATGGCTTCCTTGAAGATCAAATTGTTCAGTAAGAGACATTCTAGAGGATGGTGTATTTCTTCATCAGAAGCTTCCTCAAGTCATCAGTGTACCAGAATCCCCCTCCACAGACACCCAGGTTTCCTGCTGTTCCCACTCTGACATGTCACAGCAGGCTTTCACCTGCGGTGCATCCAGGCTTCTCGAGAGTAAAAAGCTAATTCCACTGACCTTTCAGGAAGAATTCAGCTCTCCCAAGCGGATGCTTTGTCCTACTCCCAGCCCTTCCCTCGTGACTGTCCTCCTTCTTCCAGGCTAATTTTCTAAGGCACAGCTCAACACAGGCACTTCAGCCAGCCTTTTCCTGTCCTCCCCAGAGAACGCAGAGACTCCTTCCAGCTCTGAAGTCACAGCGCATCTCCATGCCCCTGGGTACGTCCTTTCCCTTCTCTGTACTGTTCTGTCTGTGTGACAGGGCCAGAGACACCCTGTCTGCCCCAGGAAGGCAAGCTGAGATGACACAGCCTTGAAGACAGTATCTCAAAGACAGGATTTTGCAAAGCAGGTTATAATGATGTCAGAGCTCCAGCCCCAGCACAAGCAGGCCTGAATTCCCCCAAATTACTCTCTCTCTCCCATCAACCTTCTCTCCCTCCAAACACAACTCCCCAACAGCCTCCCTCAAGGAAGATATCAGCCTATCACAGCTGCTTATTTCCAAACGGGACCCGATGACACCGGAGACAGACAGATCTTAGACTCTGCGGGCTGCTGTCAGATAACGCTGTTCTGGGTTCAGCCGAGGTAGGTTAAGAGCTACCAGCCTCTGACATCCACTGGCAGATCTGATCATATAGTTGCTGTCTAACCTGGTTCTGTCAAAATGAGTTTAAAAAATTCAACAAACAAAATCCTACTATTAGCAATGTTTTAAGCTAATCCAGATCATTTTGATAGAATTGGGCTAAACAATGCCAGCTGTCAGATCAGAAGTGCCAACCTCTGGCGAGGGATGCAGCAGTGAACAGGTGGGGCAGGGCAGGGGTCTGGAACTTCTCACGCAGCAGCTTTGCAGAGCACACAGAAGGACGCAGTCTCTTGCCAAATCCTGGGCTGCCCATTCAGTGTAAAGCATATTCCACAGGCAGGTACAAACTGAGACTGCATCTAAATTAAGTGCAGAACAGGACAGACGGACCTGATGGAATCAGTACAGGTCATACTCCTTGCTCTGTCCCCCTAAGCCAGTGTCAGTGTCCTCAGCCAGCCAGGAATCAAGGGTGTTCCAGAGATCTGCCCTGCTTGGTCCAGGATAAAGTACAAAGGAATGCGTGCGTGGCTGTGACAAGGCAATGAGCCACGCCACAAACACTCTACCAACCCAGGCTTCGGAAGATATTATCAGGGTGACAGTAGCATTCTGGTCATGATTCACCCTTGGCCCATGAGGCTGAATAATTCAATATTTCAGTGACACCACACAAGAGTTCAAGCAGATCACCACATACTGCCTCGGACTGAAAGAGCAGATGACGTGCAGCTCCCTAGCCCTGCTGCGGTACCTGTATCTGGGTGCTGGTCCTCGAGAAGCCCACCCTTTCCCACCATGTGACTAAATGAAGAACCTGGCTCAAACGAGAGGGCATCTTTGACTCAATTAACAATCTAGGTAGGAGAAAACATGTCAGGAATATTCCCCTATTCGCAGTCAGGGCACTGAAGCACAGAGACTTTAAGGAGCAGATTTCTGGCTGTGCATTAATCAGAAGGGGGACAGATTTTTTTTTAAGTGACAATTTCCCAACAGCCAAGTTTACATCAGTTGTGGACCGATTTCCAGTCAGCTCCTGACTGGCACGTCAGCGCAGGGGTCTATCCATACATCCTCCAGGAACTCCTAACTAATCAACCTCCATCCCGCCCGGCTGTTGAGCAGTCTCCAGTTAGCCAGGTGTGATCACCAGTACACAGCAGCAACCTTGCTGCGGCATTACCAGCACTTGGATAAATCCTTTTGGCTATACCCTGAGAGTGGCTGTGCAGACACTAACCTCACAGCTGAGCACAAGGAACACCTGTGCTCCACAAGACGACTCCTTCAGCGGTCTCCTTCAGTCCCTCCATTGACCCCATTTTAGTCTCACTGGGAGTTATAGGCTTTGAAGTGGATGGTTTGCTGTGAAACCGAGCTCCATGGAGAGCAGATCTCCGCAGCTGCCTGGGGATAGCAGACATGTTCCCACAGCTCTCTCCCTTAACTACTTCAGCATTTTCAAGGAGAGTGGACTGAGGGGCTCTTTACTCAAGATCCTTCACAGATTTCTTAGGTGCTTCCCCTGTTTTGTTTACACCTTCCAAACACAGACACATCCAGCAAAAATTGGCTGTCCTGATTAGATGTTGTAGGCAATTGTCAGACACCGTGGTACCATCTGCCACATTCACAGGACTATAATTTGCAAGACACTGTATATCACCTCCCTGTTTAAAACCATCCTTTCCTCTGCACAAAACATCTTTAATGTACACGCAGGACAGCGAAAGGAAAGGAGAAATACATAATGACTATTTACCATTATCCACAGCGATGCATTATTCATGCTTCCCTCCGCTAGCAAAAGCCTTCCTTCCCCAATATTAAAGCGGTACATATTGAAGTAGGATGGCAGACCCTCTGGGATTCCAGATGACTCTGCACTGGTTGCATTAGCATCAGCTCTCAGATTAATCTGTGTATTCATTATCCAGCAATTTCACCACAAGGACTTGTTCAAGAACACGTGCCATGCTGCTTCGTCTGGCACCAGAGCAAAGCACCAGTATGGCAGACGCAGAATGAACTGGTACCATATGCCACTGCTTCAGATAACCAAACCCCGTGTTGATGTTGTGCCCTTCTCTGGGCACCGCTGCAGTCAGCGCAGGGCTGAAAGCCAGCTGCATTACTGTCCCCACACACAGAGCGAGGCAGTTTCCCTTTCTCACACACACACTCTCGTTTTGTAACTGCTGACACGTAACACTCCAGTACCTTCCAGCCTCGTCTCCCCCCTTCATGCCATTGCACAAGTCTGTGAATAGTTTCAGTGAAGTTAAGCACTGCACATGTTTTTAACTCACAAACTAAATGTGCATTGCTGTAACATTTGAATTTAAAACCCTAAAACGACTTGCACCATCAGCACGTGAAGCCCACAGCAAACAATGTTAGCCCTGACAGGAAACAGGATGTCTCTCAGCAGACAGGATTCACCTGCCTTACAGGAGCAGCCAAACAGTAGAAAACATTTGTTTGTGAATAATTTATATATAAAGTAATGGAAAAGCTTTGTTCCAGATCTTTTCCCCTTATGACCCAAATGGCTGAGCGATTCAGTGAATTCTTGCCACTTCATGACCTCCTCCCCTTCGCAAGCGCAGAGGTGAGGTAGTATAGACACAGACAATATTGAGCTACCTACAAAAGATTTTGTATCAGCTAATCCCCTCCTAAAAACTGCAGTCACCTCCAGAAGTGTGAAGTTCTTCTTTACTTCATCTTCCCTCCTTTCAGTTCTGGGACCAGCCACTTCTACAGAGAAACTATTTTAAAATCGGTTTTGGTAACAGTGTTTCTAGTAACATCACAAGGTCTTCATCTCTTCCAACTTATAAAAAACAGCCCTAGGCAAAAACGTTGCTGAGGTGAGGAGAAAGGGGGAGCTTTGGTGAACTAGCACGAGCCTCACAGGCACTTCTACAACCAGACTTTCACAATTAATCACCACGCTCTCCTCTGCATTTAGGACCATATCTGACACTCCAGGATCAAGACTCCTCTCTTTTGTTCAAGGAGCACAGACACCAGACACAACTCGGACTGCTGTGGGATTCACCAACGCGCTGGGTCAAAGCCTGCAAGGTCCCTAAGCAGGGGAACAGACTCTGCCAAAAGCAGCAAGAAAGTGGAAAGAGGATTCCTCGAGCCAAGCACTGTCTATGAAAAAGATCAAGCAGGGCTCATGCGAGCTCACCTGCACAAAGACACAGCACTGGGACCATAAGAAGCCTGGTCTGGAAATGACAATCAAGATGAAATCAGAACAACTGAAAGATGAAAGACCACCACATATTAATGACAAACTGGGCAGATGTGATCAAGGGATCATTTTTGTGATGCCTCCAGCTAATGAGAAACAGGCTTCCCAGCTGAGATGGTTGAGCCCAATACCCATTCCTTGAGGAGCCAAACGGATTTCGACAGTTTCCTTTTGGCAGGGAGAGATGATGGAGGGTGGTGTGCTCCATCACAGCCTTCAAGCCTCTTCTAACCACACACTTCACTGACTTCTCTATAAAATCTTAAATGGCTTCATAAAACAGAAGGTCAAGGACTTAAAGTATAATAAGCGTGACCTTTCACAGCCAAACCAATTCTCCAGCCAAACGAAAAGGGAAAATTTCCAGCCCCTCCTGGATTCTAGCAGCTTTCCAGGTTTACTTCCTTATCCCTAGGAATAAACCACAGTGCAGGGTTTTTTCTGTGTGTGTACTCTTGCAAATAGCAAAGCCAGTCGCCAGATGCTACAACATTCAGATCATAAATCTAAATCCAGGAAAATCAAAAACTAAGGAAGGTGCAAATTGGTCGTATCCCCCCTGCCAAGCCTCGCTCAGCTGCTTCTACGGCAAGTACAAAGGAAGAGTTGCGTAAGGTTTCAAAGTAATCGGGCACATACAAAAGGGATCTTCTTTCAGTGTGAAAGGTGGAGGTGAAACAGAGCTGCAGCCAGTTGGGAAATAGTGCCTACACCCCTCCGGGCCCCCTTCCGTCACTGGAAAAACTCTGATCTTATAAGGAAACTAAGAAAACTTGTAAACTTGAAAGCTTCTATATATTAAAAAGCAAAACTGTAACTTTTCTGCAAAAATGATTCAGTTGGTAATTTCTGCCAACAAAATACAATACAAGGCCAGTGAGCAGAGTTGTGTTTCTAAACATTCAGCTTATTCTAATCTAAGTCCCCGCAGACTGCTCTGAAAAACTCAATCCAGGTTGCTTCAAATTCCACCTTGTAAACATAAATTTATTGAAGCTTTATTAAATACAATCTAGTATTCCTGCTCAGATCTGCAAACCTCTTACAAGTTGCAAATGATCTTTTATTGATTTTTCTCTTTATACAGTTGTTTTTTTTTCAGGAAAGCCTTTTCCCAGGAGCTAAAGCCCTGCTGGAAAGAAAGTTCATTTCACTGCAGTTTGGATGAAAAATAACTCCAGCAGTAACTGCTTAATTGTTTTGAATTATTATTGTTAATTGGAATTGTCTCTTTGATTTGCTGAAAGGCAATGATCAACGACTTAACGTGCACTGCAGCTAATTAGCAGCATTTATGATTACTGTTTGCTTCGAGTGCCACTAACCGTTTGCAAACAGATTCTCAAATGATGATTTTGCCAAACATCACGGGAGGAGACAATGGCAAAGCTGCCATCAGGAGAAAGCAGAAGGACATCCAGTCAATGGAGAATGATACTCAGAACGGCTGAGCTCTGCAGACAGGAAAATCACAACCAGGAGTGCAGGAGCTGCTGACTGCACAGGAAAGGAGGAAGAACGGTGAGCAGGAGTGCAGGGATGGAGGTAACATTTAGCCCTTTACATGGACCACACCGTTAGGTTTGGGACTAGACTTATTCTTCCTCACTGCAACATTCATGTTTAAACTTCTGTGCATTTGAACTGGAACATTCCCACAATCTGAGTGAAAAGGTTTGGCTCCATTTTGAAGAGAACCAGCACTGCTGCAAGAGGAGGAGCAGTGTGAGGGAGGTTTGAAATCCAGACAGAGACAAGGTGGAACAAGGCCAGCTCTGCTCTGCAAGAAAATCAGCACAAGAATCACCACGAAGGCAAAAGACGTATATCCTTTTTTAAAGATCCTGTATTTCCTTTCCACTAACAGCAGCTGCTGCCTCCGTGTGTGCTTTTAAAATACCTGATCAAGAATTCTCCCTGCTCACTCCTGTCATACCCAGCGTGAGTCAGCTACGTGTCCAGAGCCATGGCAGGGCCCCGGGATTGTGCTCAGCACTGGAAAACTTTTACAATTCATGAGTGGTTCCAGGGTGCTTCTATTAATGCTCCAGCTCCTGGGGTCACACAAAGCAAAAGAGAACCGAGCCTTGAAAAGCAAACATAAAAATGACTGGCAGTGGGTGTCTCAGTTCCTCAGCACTGACATGAAGAACGTTCCAGATGCCCCAGGGCTGTTGTTTCAGGCTGTCTGCAGATTCAGGAAGAGCTCTGCACTGCTCCCAGCCAGGTCAGAGCTGGGGCAAGAGAAGAGAGCCAACACTTGAACTGAAGATTTACTATCTTTACAAATTAAGCTTTTGGAATTGAGACAGAAGATGACACATCCTCATTCTGAGGAGTCAGTGGAGAAGGAAGGGGACATCTTTTCTTCTTTCATACTGAAGGGGTCTGAATTTCATCTCCACATGCTCCAGATGGCCAAGAATGGGGAGCGAAATTACTGCTGAGCGCTCTCCACATACCGAACTACCCACAGCCAACTCCTCTGGCTGCAGAGGAGCTCGGTGCTTGCCAAGGGCGGCACCAGGCCCTTGGGAAGGGGCAGCGTCCACTTCACAGGAGGTGGCAAACCAGAAGGAGATCTGGATGGATTGGTGCTGGAATTTTTTATACATTAATTTTTTATATATTTAGTATTTTTATTTTTTATATTTTGCATCTGCCTCCAATACAGCAAATCAAAAGACTTACCACAACCAGGATTCAACATCCTTTAAAGTACTAAAACAAGAGGCAAAGAAGCATGACAAATAGTAACTCATAAATCATTTACCAAGCAGGACGGGGAGTACAAAGCAGAGCCACTGTGCTCAGTCCATCACTGATGTTTCAGTGGAAGCTCTTGTTCAGCGAAGGCAAGCTGCCTTTGGAGCCTATTTTTCATCTGCCATGAGGACACTGTTTCCGTACGAGTTGGCAACATCTCAGCTTCATTCTACCCTGAAGTTGTTGGCCTTGTTTGCCAGTTAGAGACAGGAGACAATTTTTGGTGGGTGAGAGGGAGGAAAGGAGACTGAGGGTGCATTGGAAGGCTAAAAGAAAAAAAAAATATGCACTGAAAGCTGTTGCTAGGTTAAAAACATCATCTTGCCAGGACGCTTGAGTATTTTTTCAGTTAATCACAAAGATCCACAAGAAGCAGGAATACAGTGGTCCAAATGACTAAGGCATACTAAACATATAAAATAGTTACTGTGGAGGTTAAAAAGGCAAGTCAAAGATACAGTTTGTTCCCAAGATAAGAACGCTAACATTAATTTCTCCAGCCTCCTCGTCCACCAGGTTAAGCAGGTTCAGGGGACAAGAAGGGTGAAGGGCCAGACAGGCTTTGCTTTGTTCAATTGTTTTCTTAAACCTAGTGAGAAAAGATTGTGATTTGGCTTTGTTACTTATGCTTAATCCAAACCAGGACTGTGATAATATGAACATGATTCACCTCAAAAGACAACGAGCTGCTCTGAACAAAGACAAGCAGCATTAACTGGCCCCTGCCCATTTGCAGCCCACTCTGACAGCCAGCTCTGCACAAGTTCCCTGTTCCCTGCAATTCCTTGAGCACAGCCAGTCAACGCAGGCACAGAAGGAACAAACAGCCAAAGCACTGGGTGGCACATGACACCCAGAGGTACAGCACACAGCTGGAACTGCATGGTGCTCTAGGAGGGGGACTTGGGGGTTACATGATGCCACAGTGCAGCCTTTTCCATAGAGCACCCCCACCTCGACGGTCAGAGAAGCACAAATCTCAGTTCAGAGGGAGTAAGAGAAGCCACAGGGCTGTCTGCAGGGCATGAGCTCTACCTGTAACTCTGCAGAGACTTCAGAGATGTTCAGTGAGTAAAACTCAACAAATGTGTTTGCATTTGTCCCAGGATTCCTCAGAACAGCACTGGGCTGGACACCGCACAAACAGCTCCCAGGCCAGGCCCCGCTGAAGACAAACAGCCTAAATTGCACTCTTTTTAAACCACCAGAAAGTCATTTTCTCTGCAATCTAAGTTGGTTTATAATTCACTAGCTAGCACTGCTGGGTTTAAACTGCATCTCAGGTGATTACAAAAGGAGGAAGCCACAGAGAAAAAGGCCAAATGTGTCACAAGGAATGTCCTCAGGGTCACATTATTTGGAACAGGAGTTGCCTGGCTGCTATCACTGAAGAATCTCTTATGGGAAAGCAAATATAATCACCACAGTATTGAATTTCACTGAAAGATTTATGATCTAATTTAAAGGTATAGGGATTTATTTCTTAATTGTAATAAACAGCAAGTTCATTACACTCCAGCTCCCAAAGAAATAGCATATTGTAGAAAGGGGATAAAATATTAGTTTCATTCACTTGCAGGGCAGAAGTTAACCAGAGAGATGCCAAGAAACGAGAACAAAACCACTGCTGCTTCTCTGCCAGAAACTGTCTTTCAATAGAAACAACACACACATGAAATGAGGATCTTCCTTTGAAGGAAACCACAGATCCCTGGATAGCACTTCATCTTGAAGCACCACGCAGTGGAGGGAGCTGTTCTCCCCTTTGTACAGGCAGAGACAGAGGCACAAAGTGAACCAGGCTAAAATCAAGATCCTCTGGGATTCTGCACAGTTTGAGACAGCAGAGTCTAATGGTCTGGCTGGGAAGTTGAACTGGGTGTCCAGTCAGGAGGACCTGGCCTACGTCACCTTCTACCATAGCACCCTATCTCTCAAAGTCTCTGAACTTATCCATGGGATCAATCCCGCACACAGTCACTTTGCCAGGTTAGGAGAAGGGGTTTGTGCTGGCTGTGACTGATGTCAGGACCTCAAAAGAGACCTGGAGTCCACAGCACCAAGCCACACACTTACCTGAGCTCACCAAGGAACTACTCGAGGAGCCAGTGGGGAAGAACCAGATGTAGGCTTGTACTGGATTTGCACGGTAAGGTTTTGGTAGCCCAAGGGCTACAGGGGTGGCCGAGAAAGACAGAAGCTGCTAGAAGCTTCCCCTAAGTCCAATGGAACCAATGCCAGATGGCCAAGGCTGAGCCACAATCCAGTTTTTTATTTCTCATTAACCTACTCTAATTTAATTGGTAATAAATTAAACCCACAAGTAGAGTCTGCTTTGCCCATGGAGATAATTGCTGAGTGATCTCCCTGTCCTTACCTCAACTTTCAGGCCTTTCACTGCATCTTCTCTCCCGTGCCCAGCTGTGGAGGGGAGTGATGGAGCAGCTTTAGTGGGCATCTGGCCTCCAGCCAGGGTCAACCCACCAATCGGTGTGAGCATTCCAAGCAGATTTTTGTGTGTAAGATCAAACTTTTGCAAGGAAACAGATACAAATTTACCTAGACACTACTCCTCAAAAAACCGTGACTTTTTTTTCAGATGAGTAGCACCCTGAGAACCTTCTCAATTCAGCCACTTTGGTGTGGCAGCTCACTATCAGCTTTCTCAGCACTCAAATCATTCTGAAGATATTTATATATGTGAACTTCAGCTCTTCCTTGCAATTCAGAGTTAGCCTTGATGATTAATACTTTTATTTACCTGCTTTTAATCATATACCTTTTGATATTGCCTGTTAACAGCGTGTTTTCCTCTGATCATGAATATTCATTGGAAAGTGGCATTGGCCTCTTACGACAGTCTGAATGCAAAGATTTATGAGCTGGTTCATTCAAGAGCTCTCCTGCTTCAGCATCTGGATGTTTGGCAATGATTCATTATTAAGAGAACCCGCAATTTGTCATGGGCTTTTGTTGTTGACTTGTGCAATTTGCTGATTATATCGGCAAATCACAATTTAAAGTTTAATCTGATCAAGAGGATGGGCTCCATATGACACGCTCTGGTGAAAATCAAAGAAGCCTTTGAAGTAACTCAGTCAACACAAAAAAATAAAGAAAAATAAAATACAGCAATCAGATGCTAAAAAAACAAAACCTGTCTTAAAAGCTGAAATACTGCTTACCAGAATTAATTCAGCTCCCTTAGGAAAGAGCAGAACATTGTGCTGGAACACAAGTTGTTGGAATTACTGCTGGGTTGAAGATCGAGGGTGTTGTTACTTTTTTCCCCCTGGAGTTATTGCAGGGAAATTGTTATTTGAATTTTCCCCCTGGGAAATCATCTCCCACTTGAAATGTCAAGTAGGAAAGCACAGAGAAAGAATACACCCTTCCCCATATTTTTCTGGAGAATACACCCTTCCCCATATTTTTCTGGCTGCCTTTTACTGTGCTTTGGCGTCTGGAACACAGCACTGGATGGTAGCAGGTGGTTCCTTAACTTGCTTCCAAGGCCACCTTTCTGGGCTGGGTTTCCACTGGCCAAGACCTGAGGTGGGGCAGCAAGAGACAACAGGACACCTCACAGAGGATGCTTTTCAGTTCTTCAGACAGATGTGGACTTTGCAGCAGTACTTGAAGCCCCTTGCCTCCCCACTCCCTCTCTTTCCTGTCTCCCAGTCAGTATCTCAGGAGATACAATTGCTGCCCTTCTCAGGAATTTTATTTGATTCCAAAATCTTGTAAAAATTCCAAATATTTTAACTCTATTTTCAGTAAAACCCCTTTTTAATTGGCACAAATTCACTGTCAGAGAAACAGGCTCTCACTATTGAATATGGAGGGTGGATCCTCCATCTGGGCAACAGAGCCAGTAACAGAAAACAAAAGCAAAATAATCTGGTATCATCATTCTTCAAAGTATCACTACTTTTCTTCTGCAACTTCACAACTCGGCGAGATTTCTGACTCAACAAAGGGAGGTTTAACGTTGAAAACTCAGGGACTGTTCAGCTCTGCACAGGGTTTTTAACAGCTATCCCTGGGAGGACCATGGACTACGGACTGAAGCAGGAGCTTCGCTTTAAAAGACAGTTTGGTTTTGCAGAGAGGTGCACAATGATGTTGCAGGCTCGTTTTCTACCTTTATTCAAAGTGTTTTCAGCTCTTTGAAACTATATTAAGTCAGACCAAGTCAGATGTGGCTGTGCCTGAGAAGACCATTCTGGCTGCCACAGAATGTGCTTACAAGAGTGTGGAAATAGATATTCTCTACTGTGAATCACCACTGGATCAATGCTGTGACCTGGAGCTCAAAGGTGCTGTGCTGTTACAGCTGCTGCAACTCAGGCAGGATGGACAGGCAAGGGCTGCTTTGTTTTCATTTGTTACAGCCTGTAGCAGCACCTCTCTGAACTCTGGCATTAAACCCACCCAAACTCTGTCACAGCTAACCAGATTATGGTTATTAACCTATCACAACAGAGGAAAGACAGGGGGTAACAATAACAGACGCTGTAAAGGTAAGAGGTTACAGAGGCTGCTGGACTGAGACTCATCCTATGGTTTACCTGTTTCAGTACCACTGCCATCAAGCACCGCTTCCTTAAATCTTCAGCCCTGTTAGATGGGGAAGAAGCTACTGAACAAGCCAGCCACCATTTAATTAATATTATTGTTGATTAAGCGGAAGTGCCCGAGAAGGCACTTACACACCATAGTCAAGTCCCCTCTTTTAACACAAACCCCAGGTAAACAGTTCAGATTCACACTGGAGAGTACATCAGAAAAAATGTTTCATTAAAAAAAGCAAAAATACAAAAATGTTTACAGAGATTTACTTCTGCTTTTGGATCCAAACCTTCTTAAAAAAAGCTATGAGAAAAAATCTGAGGATTTGCTTCAACAAAGCTGGAGAGAATAAAACTAAGTCCACCAAAAAAAAACAAATCAGAAAACTAACTATTAATATTCCATAAAGCACCTTTCCAGGCCATAAAGCAAATCAAAGCTGCGTTGGGATATCCTACTTCAACCCATCTACTCACACGGCCCTTCCGAGACACTCTCTGATGCAGCAGCACTGGTCACGCAAAGAAAATAACCTGAGACTGAGTTCACAAGTACCTAAAGGTTGTGTAAGAAGGGCAGGAGCTGGCCCTCCAGGACAGGGTGTTTTCAGGTGGCTGAGGAGGATGAAACCACTTAGAAGGGTGGTTTCCCTTCTAAGGAAAAAGCTAAGAGGAACTCTATACCAGGACCACCCCTATCACCAAGGTAACATGCAGTGGGAAGAGCCAGTCAAAAGGAGAATTCTCTTTAGAAAGGGTGCCATGACGGACAAAACCTTAAAGAATCGAAGTTTGCACGTGGGAGAGGGAAGGCATTACATGTCAAGGAGTTTTTTTTCCCCTAGCTCTAAGGCAGAGAATACAAAAACGACTGAGGGGCTTGGATGGGTTCTGGGACCTTTGTGCATGTGCATTTTACACAGGTCATACACGGTATTTCTACAGAAGGGTCAGCAAATCACAAAGCTACTTACGATTAATGGTTGTTACTAGAGCTGTTGGGGACTCTAGAACCATGGCAGGTGCTTCATTCCTGCCTCAGAGGACCCACAACTTAATCTGGGGAGAAAAGACTAGTAGGGTGCAGGGAAGTAGAAAAGTGCAGCAGTCTTGCATCCCTTATGAGTGCACTGCTCAAAAAAAAGAGATTGGTCATGGGTAACAGTCATTTGAAATGAAACACTTCTCATTCACTTAGGTCATCACAATTCCTGCCATATGTGGCAAGTCCTAGTTCTGTCTTCATTTTCCTCAATGTAGGCCAAAAGCGCTTGCTGAAATGATGACGGTGATACAAGCATAAAACTAGTTCACACACTGAAGCCCAGTCCAGGGTTCACTGGGGCTGTTGGGATGCCACACAAGAGCTGTGGCTGCATCTTCTACCAGGGAGCACATGGGAAACGAGTGCAGACATGTCTCAGATTTAGAATTTGTCCTTGATTAAAGCAGCCCAGAGAAGCTGTGGGAATGCTGCTAAAGCCAAATGGACTGCTCAAAGCAGGCCCGCTTTGAAAACCACACCTGAACCCTGTCCCTGCAACCTACAGGATCAGAGACTGCCTATAAAACAGGCCAGAATTAGGGGAACTACTTCTCCACTCCTACAGTGCAGTAACAGCAGCAACCATTCTCTGGATACATAATGTCAGGTCATTCAAATCTCTTTTGGGAGCAAGCCCCTGCTCTTGCAGAGACAGATGTGTGCTCTTTCCTCTCTTCCCAGACTTCAAGAAAGCCTCAGAGCAAGTACATCTTTTTTTTTTAAAGAACTGATCACTATCAGACTTCAAGTCAGAGCTGATGGATAGATACTTTCAAGACTTTTTTGGGAAACCAGGTGGAAAATGTCACTAAGCATAACATCATCTGAACTGCAGATGCAGGAGCTGACCTGACAGAGGAGAAAGGTACTTCAGAGAGACATCCCTGAAAGCGGAATGTAACTCAGATTTTTCATTTGGCCACTGGGCAGAGGGGAGGCAAGGTCAGTAATTCCTCAGATCCGAATTTCAGTATCAGACTAAAGCCCTCCGCTGTGATTATCAACTGATGTGAAACTCTGAATAGCTGAATTCAGGATAAAAGGACTTAGAGCTTCCAGACAAGATTTTCTGCCATGGAGTCACAGAAAAAAACAGGACATTTCCTTTGTTCAACTCTGGGCAATGAGATGAGCTGCGCATTGCTTGCTTTGAAACTGCTCACCCCATCTGTTTGCTGCTGTAGCTGTAAAGCGTCTGCCTGGTTTCCAGCCTTTCCCATTCTCTCAGCCCTTGCTTTGAGTATACGGCTCCTCATGGCTTCCACCTGGTAACATCAGCCCTGATGAACAGCAGCAGACAAAGGTCAAGCTCATCCTGAAAATGCACCAAGGACAAGTTAATACATAAAGAAACAATAAATCCCTTTTCTAGCCTGCGGTTTTCTTAGAAATAAGAGACTTATTGAAGCCAGAGGGGCTTCAAGAGTCATTCAGCAAAAAAATTCCACAAGAAATCAGTGCTTTGGAACCACTACTTTTTCTGTCATGAAAACCACCAAATAATACATGAGAACATCCACAAATCATTCGGCATCAGGAGGTGGGCAGAACCAGTGGATACAATAATTTTGGAAAGAGCCATATTATTATTGCAGGGGGTGAACATTTACTGACCAAAAGAACTAATTTTCTTAAGCCCGTCAGCATCCAAACCGAGGCACAATCTCCATGGAACCAAGAGGTCTCATTAGCTAGACGCTTCAGACCCCTCAGATGAGATTTTTTGTTTTCAAAGAGAAAAAGTAAAAAAAATAAGTTAACATAACCTCCCCTCCTCCCCACAGCCATCACTGCGTTATGCAATGGAATGGAAACAGGAATGGAAGAGAACAGATCTCTGAGGATAGTGAAGGACGCGAAGTTTGTGTATTTCAAAAAGAGGTGTTTCGATCTGAGCACACAGGGGTTGCTTGGACATTTGGTAAAGATTACCAGCAGTTCTCCAGGTAATTACACCTCTCAGACACGTATCGGCATGAGAAGTCCCTTCCAGTATCAGGGTCCAGCTACGCATGAGGCTGACACTTCAGTGAGAAGGGGAAAAGATGGCAGACAAAGCATTTTTCGTTCCTTCTATACAGGCTGTCTCTTACAGCATCCTCAGTTTAACAGCTTTATTTTACCTGCCTTTCAGAGAAGCAAATAAAGCTTTACATATTTTAAACGCATTATTCTTGAGAATGTACAATCACTACATTTTCAAGTCTTTATGCTTTGAAAACTGAACCAAAAAGCATCAGTTTTTCCAGGGGGTCTTGAACTTCTCAATGTTTACTTTTTGATTTTGGTTTCACTTTTTTTTTTTCCTAATTTTCAGAAAAACAAAACCTTCTGTTTAGGTGTAAATTAATTGGCAGACTCCTTTCAACTTCTCCAGCTCTTCACGCAGCTCTCAGCTGGAAATGTATGTTCTACAGCCTTTGGACTTTACATTACTTTTCATCTCAAAGTGCTTTGCAAAGGACCAATTAATAAGTTTCAGCACAGCTCTCAGTGAGGCAGGTAAACATGACAGGTAAAAGTGCCAACATTCCTGCAAGAGTCAATACAGATAAACTCCCCAGACATCCTGGGCCATGCTCTTTGGTTTAACACTGCATTTGACCTCGCTCTGTGGCATGCAGCACGAGGGCAGCCTGCCTCACCACACGGCTCTTCGCAGCTATTCTAGTCTGTTTGAAATGTCTGCAGTAAAGTAAACATCGAGCCACTCCCAAGAGCCAGACACTCCACCTAAACGAGCACATAAAATGCAGGATTCTCTCAAGCCAAACAAAAAATTTCCAGCTATCTGAAAAATGTGATTGATCCCATCAGATTTTCCTGGACTTCTGCAGAACTTCCAGCCAAAAACCTCACACACTTTTTTATTCCTGAGTCTTTTCTCTACCCCACATTATCTCACCTCATGTAATACTGGATGTAAGAAAATCAAAATACTGAGGGAAAAAAATTCAACATGCTTTGCTGAAGTACTATTGACATTTGAATTGGATCAGTAAGGTGATGATCAAAGAGGGCTGTCTGCAATGTGACTCACTGACTGCAGACACCTACTCTGTGAGAACACAGCTCTTAACTCTGCACTGCACTGACAGCACAAGCACTGGCTGGTCACTCAGAAGCCCCCTTAGCACATGTTAGATTAGAGTAAAGCTATTTATTATTCAAAATCTCAACACAAACACCATTGTTGCAAGTGTCAGGAAGAAAACGAACAGGCACTGGCAAGTAAACATCTGATATCTGTGCATTAAAACTGCATAGCCAAGAGACTTCCCTCCCTCCACACTACCCTGCAGACAGCTGCTGGGACATTTATCTAACCCTGCAGTTACCACTCCAGTTCTGGTACAAGTTCACACCCTTGTGTGTCACTCCCAGAGCTGGAGCCAAGCCACCCAGCCTTTTCCTGCGGCAACGTTCCCCAGAAGTAAAGCTGCCCACCATCAAAGCACACAAGCCTATTCTATGACCAAGATATAAAGACCACACGCCCCACCATGGGGATGCATCCCCTTATTTCACAACCCAAAGACGTAAGACAGGCCCCTTACGTACCACCCACCTGGCAGAGGTTCCCTTTCATGTGACACTGTGTCTAGCCCATCTGCTGCTTCTCCAAAAGGCAAACTGGCCCATTTAGCTAAACATGAAGAACCTGGACAAGTGGTCTCAGAAGCCTAAAAAAACCTGTGTAGATGAACGCTCTGGGATGATTCCTGCTCTAAAACAGGAGGCCCCAACTGACAGCTGCTGAAACTCCATAGCCAGTGCACTACAGCAAGTGTGTACCTGTTGGCAAAGGGCCCTTCGACGGTGATGAAGCAGAGCACAATAATCTCTTTGTACTCTTTCACCAGCAAGACTTCCAGTCAACACCACAATACTCTCAGCCTCATCCTCAGCCCCAAGTGAGTTAGCACTATGGCCTGACCCAGCATTCTGCCCTGGTTTTGGCTTACAAGCCTTCCTCAAGCCCTTTGCACCTCCGGAGTCTTTTCAGAATCAAACCTCGCCTCCACCATGCCCTTTGCCCTGGTTGCAGTTTATGTGTTCTCCCTGAAATCAGTTCACCAGAGCCCTCACTGATTTAAGCCAAATGGGGAGCGACAGCTCCGAGTCTGTTGAGGAAGCAGGGTTGTCATCTCTGAGCAGTTTGGCTTGCTGACAATGCCGTAGGCTAGAAGACGCTCCTGACACTTTGAATCACCATCACCCATGCTCCACAGATGCAGAAGCTATTCACGAGAGATGACCCTTAAAGCTCTGCTGAGACAGGAGACGCTTCCCCAGTTGCTGGATGCAAGAAGTCACTTCTGAAAAGCGACATTGGCAGAGTGCAAAATAGCTTCACACATACACACCCCCATACATTCCTCCCATGTCCTCAGACACGACAAGGAATAGCAGCTACTCCTGCTCTGATTGAACCACCACCTGCCCCACTGCTTGCTGCTTCCGCTTTAAGAATGCAGATCCTTCCCCTAAAAGTTAGATTATAGCTCACACTAATGGTTCCACACCAGAGGGACTGCAAATGAGGAACAGAGGCTAGAGGCATCGCTTAAAGAATAGCTGTTGTGTCTATAGGTTGATCCAGTGCTCTCACCTATGGCTCGACAGTCACACCTGTGGTGGATGGAGACCTGTAGCATCACATTGTGAAATCCACTCCTGAGTGTCTCTGGCCATAGGTAGAGAGGAACCAGTGGTTGTTTCCTGGGACCCCACAGCCACAATGGCAGGACTGGGGTTTTGAAAGTAAACCTCCTGAAAGGGTGGAACTCCTAAACTGAAATTTATTACTTTAATCCCAGTGGAGGAGGGGTTCTGTGCAAAGATTAAATTAGGCTTGGTTTGCTTCCTCCTATACAGAGGCTGCAGCACTGCATGATAAAGCCAAAACACACTCTCATGATTTCCCAGAGAAGTTGATGAATGTCAGTGCCGTACCATGAAACACAGAGCTAGCGCTTCTCTTACAGAAAATTGCTCCAATGGAATATTTTTGGCACACCTTTTTAAATACCTCTGGTTCTGCCAGGCAACCTGAGAAAAGTGAGCTTTGCTGTCTCTGGATCTGTAATGTCTCCCCTGAATTCCACTGAAACCAAGAGAACTCCTACTATGAGCAGAATCCCCTGCAGGAGCTGGAGGTTGCAGGACTCAGCTTTGTGGTTTTCACACAACAAAAAGGAATCAAGCTTTTTCTTATTAGTACCTGCAGGAGTCTGATAACAATCTCATGCTGGGCCTCAGATCTGAAGCTGTGCTTTGGAACCATGGATGGCTTTTGCTGAGATGTGCCAGAAGATGGCACCAGGTGTCCCTGCCCACAGCAGAGGTGTAGAATTAAAGGATCTTTTGAGGTCCCTTCCAACCCAAACCATTCTAGGATCTATGAAACTGGAAGGAAAGAGGGTGTCTTTATTTAGAACCGCCTAAACATTTATTACTTCAAAAGACTAAAACCTTTCATAGGATATACCAAGATCTAGAAATTTATATTTTAATTGTGTCACCTTCTCCTTAGTCACAGAAGGTGAGAAGGATTGCTGGATTTGGAAGTGCCTATTTCCACTAATCCTGAAAACAACATCGTTCTGAGGCAGATGCCTTGCTGTTGGCGTCTGAAGTGAGATGAGCTGAATGGCCTCCCCATATTTAAACTGCAGCATAAAACCATTTCACAGGCAAAGGAACAATGTAAGCCTGATTCCCTACGGATGGGAGTCCTACAAGTGGAGTCTTCTAACGGTCACAGACCACACCTTCCCACAAGCTGCTTCTCCCTAAGAATCCTCTCATGACTAATAAGAATTCATGTCATTGCAATCTCCCCAGTGGAGACACTCATGGAATCTCTTGCCTTTATCTAGCTTCTGATTTTCACAAAACTCACAGGACCTTTATTATCTTCAAGGCCTCTAATTCCTCACCAAATTCACTTGAACTTGACTGATGGGTTCAAAACAGACTAACGGAAAGAAACAGACGTGTGCATAGGCAGCCCAAACAAGTCAGCCTCATTTTGTTAGAAAACTAGGCTAAAGAATCTGAAAAGTTTTATGGAGTTCAGAATTCCTATTTCACCAGAAATTAACATTTGACAATTCATTTTCAAGATATAATACTTCATTAAACAGAAAGCTGGTATCTTACAGAATTTCTAAAAATATTCCCTGCTTTCAGAAAAGGAATTATGTTCCATTGAATATTAGTTTTATTATTTCCCCATTATTTCATGAAACACACTGATCCCACTGGCACAGCTAATATGACATCATAGAAGAGTTAATGTAGTCTGGTTTTTAGGTTTTTTTCACATCATTAAGTGCTGCTGCTATTCAGTACTGATTGAAATGTCTCATCTTCTAGATGAAAATCTCTGCAGCTTGGTGTAATCAAACAGTTTGACACTTAACAGTATAAACAGGAGATACTGGGATGAGAAAAGATGAGATTTTTCAATCAGCACTAAGTAACTGCTGCCACTTATCTGAAGTATCATACACTTTTTAAATAGTTGTGTTGCATATTCATTAATAGTACCGTCTGTTAAGGTCTACTATTGACAAACAATGAAATGCAAAATAACATACACACGAAAGATATAGAATATAAATGCTGGAAAAGTGAAACCATGTGAGAACATGCTTATATGAATATGTACATTTATTAAATTTTTTTATAGTAGGCTTTTCCTTTGGAGAAAGCATCCAGCTGGCTACAGCAGCGAGGAAAGTGATACTGTGCTCTGAACTGGGCAACTGTTTTGGAGAAACTGCGCAGCTACTTGACCTCTTTTCTTCTTTCCATGTGGGAAACCTCCAAACACATCCCTCCACTGACTATAGAAGCAGCTGACAAACAAAAGATTGAGGAGATAAAGCAGACACCTAAAACAGGGATGTCCCCCGAGACATTAACCATCAGCGTAACACCTCTAACTCAGCACCAGTTCATTAGTCAATACCTGTTCTGCTATTAAAGAAACTACCCAGGCATTAGGTTCATTTGCACCCAATGAATGTAAGGAGACTAACAAGGAAACCTGCAAAGAATCTGAAAAAATAGATGCTCTGTAAATAAATTCAGGTTCACCTAGGCTCATTCATACAGCTTCTGAAGCCGTCACAGCAAGTGCTGATGCAACAACCCTTCTGCTGGCAGAAGACTATTGCAGCACCAGACAAGCAGACACCCCCCTGGGTGTCTGTCTGCCCCTTTGCAGCTCTCCCTAACCTTCCCTCAAGCACCCATCACCTTCTGTATTTCAGGGGCCAGCACTGTTCCCAGAGGTGAAATCATAGCTCCTGCTCATTTATTTCCCACACATACTGAAGAAAATCCACTCCTGAAAACGCCATCTCTGTCAACCTACTGCGTCCCACTCCCCTAAGCCAGATCCCTGGAGTCACAAAACACCGGCCAGGAAGAGCCAGGCGTCTCCCTTGAAAAATCCCTCAGCAAAATACGACATTTACAAAGACACCATGATCACTTGCAGCATGAGCTGTCAACACAAAGGCAGCTCTAGGCCACTTGCAAAGGCAGGAGTAAGTGTTGCATGGGAACTGTTGGTCACCCAAGAGAGACAGTAGCATCTTGGCATACACACAAGGGAGACAGGAACCAGGAACGCATAGAAGGAGCCTTCTTGCAGGGTTGAGGAACATGTTGGCAGGGGTCCTGTATCACCCAGAAGGATAGGGTAGTGTGTATGGGAGCTCCTGGGTCAAATATTTGGGGAAGAGCAAGGTGCAGGTCTGATGCTCAGTGAGGAAGGAGAAGCTTGTTCTGGAAAATCACAGGCTGGCTGGGAAGAATCAGTATGGTGGGACAAACCCAACAAGAACCAAACACAGCAGAGCAACCTGCGGGTCTCCTGGCTTTGTGCAGAGTCACTATGGAAACCAGCAGGCCAGGCCTGCTGAGGAGCAGAGGAATACTCAGGGTGATAAATCTCTTGAGGCTTCCCCTGCGTGTCTAACACACCAGTCCTATCTGCACAACATCAAACACAAGTCACCTGGAAGCAGGGACATACAGGTGAAGGATGAGACATGAACTGTGCCTATAGATGCTCCACAGACTGCTCTTTCTGAAGGCACAGATCATAGGCAGCTCTTACTTATCCAGCCTCCTGTAAAGAGCAGTTTGGCCTGGGCCCTTCTTGCAAGGAAACCCAGAACTGCCAGACAGTTCATTGGGATGTGCCCAGCCTGCTGCACGCTGCTGTCAGGCCCTCTGCCCCGTGACACTACCCCACAGGGCTTCTGCAAGCACAGCCCTTCACACACCCCAAGGAAGAAACACCTTCCTCTTTGCAGGCTTCCACAGAGGATTCCAACTTAATGCAGTAAATAGAGCAGAGGCCATTTTCACACCAGAAAAGCACTGTTCCCATATGAAGCAATGGCAGAACTTTTTGGTACTTCAGAAATAAATTTTAAAAAATTAAAAATTAGATCAAATGGAAAGTTTAGATTTTGTATGGTTTGTTCTTTCACAAGCTGCACATATTTCCTCCATTTTAGCATCTCTTTAAGGATTTACAAAGATTAAACTCAAAAGTTTTTGAATGAAAATGCAAGTTAAAATATCAAACCATCTGGATTAAAGATTCCACTGTTCAGTATTTCAGTTTACAAGTGCACACTCACTCCTCCCCTCCAAACATATTTCTAATGAAAAGCAATAATGAAGAGATTGTCAGTTATCACCATGAGCACAATCAGCAGCTTTGCCTGAAGCAATTCACATGAGTTGGCAATTTGTGACTGAAGTTTCCGATCCACTTTACAGGGTTTGTGGTAGAGCTTTGCTGAGGTTGAGGCAGGGTGCACAGCAGCCAAGAAGGCTGAGAGGGAAGGAGTCTCTCTTGGAATTGCTTTTTAAGGGCCGAAGAGCAACAGACATTCCACCTGCAGAGTTCGGAGCAGTCTGTTTAGCTGTGCCTCAGAGCACACACCATCCACGATGAACGTGGAACACTCAGGAGCACTCCTAGCCGAGAGGCTGCTTTGGGGATGCAAAGTTCACCGTTCATTTGCTTCACCAATAACGCACCTGCTGTGTATATAATTGGAGTAAGAGGGTTAATGCATTTTCCGACTGGTGTATGAGGCATTTCATAAAAGTCAGCGCAAGCTGAACTCCAACAATGGCAGGTTCAAGATGGCACAGAGTGTTCAACAACAAACCTGCTTACTGTGGAACGTGTTGATACAGAGTGAAACCCTCATCCACAATGAGTAATCTAGTAGAAGAGCTGCTCTCTGACTCTCATTACAAGCCAAAGACTTCTGGATTCTCTGTAGAGTTTGTGGGAATACCTTTGGTTGCATTCAGATATATTCATATCTATAAAGAGATCTATACAAACAGATATCACTCAAATCTTCATCCTAAATGAAAAGGGGCAGTTTATGGCTGGAAATGTTGCCATAGGAGAGAGAAGAGTTCATTTAGAGTGCATTTAGATACTAAAGATTTGGTTTAATCCCAGAGCTGGTGTATAACACTGGTTTGTGTGCATATGTAGATCTACAGACAGAAACAGACATTTCAAGCTTGTCTTGAAATTGTCTCAAGTGTCATGGTCTGAATCAGATCCAGCAGCGACTTGTATTATCTTCCTGAAAGAGATGGGAGATGTTCGAAAGCCAGGTGCCCAAATCTTCGCAAACTTGACATTTTCTTCTCACTGAAGTCCCTAAATGCACAGTTCACAGATCCAAAGGGGCCCACAGAAAACAGCTTCCCTACATAACAGGCCAATCTCTATAGGAGAGAAATAATTTAAACTCCAAATCTTATAGCTATCAGCTGGCAGAGAAACACATTCCAAGTCCTGTCAAAGCAAGTCAGACTTCAGGGCAAAAAAGGATCAAATGAACATGAGATCTCATTTTCTCCATAATACAACTCATTGGCTTTGCCTGAATTACTTTGTATTTCAACTGGAAAATATCTTTCTGGGAAAAAGAAAGTTTGTTTGTTTTTTTTTTTTTTTACTTAAAATTTGTGAGTGGTGGAGAATCCAACACAGCCCTTAGTGACTTGTTCCAAAGCTCGATTAGCCTCTGTTAAACATTTACGGTTTACTTGTCTAAACTTGTCTGGTTTAACTTACACATGCTTGGTCTCCTTAAAACTTTACCAGGTAGGCTGAGGACCTCTAAGTTTTATGCCCCACAGACTTAAACTTAAACACTTGAAGTATCTAAGTCATCCAGCCCTGCCTCTTCTCCCTCCTTGGTTTGCATGGAGATCTCATTTCCAGGGCTTTTAACACTTCATTTTGCAAGAGATGTTTTGGTTTGCAGTTTGTTTGGGGTTTTTGGGGGGATGTCCCCCACTCTTTAATGGACTCAGAGACGATAACTTTGAGAGATATTTAGAATAGTCCCTTTGTAATCGACTCTCCCTTCCCATTTCTCTGCTGCAAACATTTACAAGCTCCCAGGAGACAAAGATATGGTGAACATGAACTATTCTTGCACATAATTTTCTTGAGGTGACAATGAAACAGACTCTTCATTACCATCAACCAGTCCCGTTCCATGACACTAAGCTAGGCATGACTGCAGTCTCCTCTGCCCGAGATACTGAATACAAAGGCAAAATGCAGAGCTCCATAGAGTCCTCCACCCCCAAACATCCTCATTTGTTTAATTCTCCACAACTGGCCTGCTCCAGGCAGTGAGCAGAGGGCCTGCTCCAGCCAGACCTCACTGTCTATCTTCTGCTCACATCACTTAACACCTCTTAAAGATGTTTTTCACCTTTGGTTTTAAGGTTCCTTTCCATCATGGAAAGGCATGTTTTATGATCAAGAACCAGATTATTCCTGTTCAGCCAAGCTTTGTCTCTTATTTTACAATATCTTAAAATAAAAAAAAATTAATTTATTTCAGATCTTGGTCACAAACTCAAATTTAAAACCACAAAACAAAAGGTCTTACCAATAAAAAAAGAAAGAGGAAATAAACCATAGAGGAAATTAAGAGTTTCACTTTGAAACATAATAAAGCCACAGCTGATGTTGCCCATCCGCTACTTCTGTGAACAATTAGTTGTGATTAAGAGGTATGCATTAGGTGATGTGTGTATCCTGTAGGAGGTTCACGCAGAAATTTCTTCTGCTGCACAGAAACTCCAACCCTGCATCTCAGAAGGATGCTTTGAAAACATCCTCCTCAATGTCTCAGTCTGCTTCTGATTTAACAAGAACCTAATTGCCTGATTATTGATTATCTCTTTGAAGTACAGTAATCATGATATTGCAGCAAATTTGCCATCTGCCTGTCTTGTTAACAACCCGTCTATTTTCACCACAAGCTGTCTTACCAAATGCAAACACATATGGTTTCATCGCAGTGCACGTCCTTAAAAGGGCTGCAAACACAGATGGCTTTGGAGAGGAACACAATGGGGCGACAGCTCGAGTTTGCCACTCCTCTGAACTGGTGCAATCCTCTGCCTCATATCAGCAGGTCTCTGTCCTCCTCTTGTGGTGCCTGGGATGCCTATGGAGGTTGCTGAACTTCCAGGAGGGGTCACCAAGAACAGGGAAACGTGGCTTCAACCGTAATTCTCACAGATGACATATAAATATCCAGAGACCCCTTTTGGGCCGAATAATTGACTTGGAAGATTAGGAAGAATCCAGACCTGCCACCTATTTCACACCTATGAAACTCTTTTCTTTTGGTACCCTATTTTCACTCAGAAGAGCCATGATTTCCCTGGGATCACCATCTTTAGCATAGAAGCCACCACCCTAGTTTGTAAAGAATTATTTCAATAGAAAGGGTGTATTTCCAGTGAATCTTACTCCTACATCCCAGCAGCATCTCCAGCTGAAAGAGTTTTTTGTACTGGTACAGTTGTCTTCATCTGAGGCTCCGATTTCTCTCCATTAATGTTAGTTGCCTGTAACAGAGCTATCCATGTCAGAGTCCAGTAACTCCTGAACACAGCCTATCTCATTCTAAGGTAGATATCAAAACCAGCTCATTCTTGGTATCTAGGTGCCCCAAATAGCTCTGGAAAATATGCTAGATAAGTGATCCAGGTATTCCCAGACCCAGGAAGACAAATTCCACCACCAGTGCTTTTGCTGCTACTAGGAAAGCGATACATCTTGCACATTTTGACAAGTCTTCAAAGAAACTCGAGAGAAGGAACAGACAATGATGAGCAATAATCAGAGTAATTAGAGCAGGCAGGGCAAGAAAAGCACTTGCTGGCAATACTCCATATGACCCTGAATTACGGTCCTAGAACACAATTAAGGTAAAATGAGAACAGAAAGTAGAAGTTATCCATGTGCAGAGCAGAAGGAAATGGAAATAGTCCCAACTAGCAGAATGGTTTCCCAACACCGACAGCAGAGCTGGGGCTGTGGAGGCTCTTTTGGGCCCACACCCATCTCCTCAAGACAGCATTTTGGGAGGGTTGGGAGGAATGTCTTCTCCTAAGACATTTCTCCTATTAGCAAGGAATTACCTTGTGCCTCATTTTCATTCTAGGTCCACTTACTGAGGAGGGATCTATTCAAGATACTGGTTTTTTCAATTATTCTGTGCTCCCTGCAGCTTTCCCCTTCTCCAAGAAGAAAGTCTTCGGGAGGATTAGTTCCACCACTGGCTTATTGTTCAGCGCTAAGTAGTTCCAAAATGTGTGTAAGAGGGAGATTAGCTTGCTCTGGGACTGAGCGCTCTACTGGGAGACTCAAGTAGCTGTCCCCCAGCCTTCTGTGATGCACAGGAGCAAGCAAATGATGCCAAAAGGAGGATTTTGGTTTTATTAGTTTTATCCAAATGTCAAATAAAGCCTGGTAAACCCAACAGCTAACAGCTCTGAATCCCGAGCTGCCAGGAAAGCACTATGCTGAAGCAGAAACTGGTGGTCAGTGATGCTAGAGGGCTTGTTACAGCCATCTGCAGCACATGAGCTGAACCACCAGACATGAGGAATTTCTGTATCAGCAGAAAGGCTACAAACAGCTGAGGGCCATGCCTATTACACCAGTGTCCTCCAAAGCAGGCAAACCTGTGCACAGCAAGATGATGCAGCTGGGATCCTGTTTTCACCAAAGTCCTCAAGATTTACAGCTGAACGGGAGGTTGCCCCCTTCCTAAATAACATTTCTACCCTGAGTGCATTGTTCACTAGGCTGATGAAATCAGCCCCACTACATCTCCATTCATTTTTTCCTTATCTGTAAATTCAAAGAAAAAAGGCACCCCATCTCTAACATACACCCTTGAATGTTCTTCAGAGAGCCCTGGCTGGACTCTTGCTCTACCACTAGCAAGAGGAATTTGGAGTTTATGACAACGATCACTGTTGACTGCACCAGGAGAGACTAGAAACCTTCCCAAAATATGTAGTTTTCATATTGCAATTTGGGAACATCTGACTTGATTGACCAAATGGGAAGAGGGGATACACTTGTTCAGCTCTTTGGGCATAACCAACTCCACGGAGTCCTCAGGCACTTGAGTCCTAAATCATTTATCAAAGGTCAAACAGAAACTCTTCTCAGACACACTGCAAAAAACTCAGCAAGCCCAGCAGGGCTTCAATCTCAAGACACTGTTCTCCTCTCAGCAAACCTCCTTCCTACTCCACCCTTACTCAGCTTGCCCAACTGGTACTTTCCACCAGTACTTACGGGTATAAGGAAGATTTCAGACTTCAAATGGACTTCCATTGTTCAAAGGGATCTGCCAAAGCAGCTGCGCCATTTGGAACCCTCTCAGAAAGGTTTAACATAACTGACTCTTTGAATAAAAATTTCTCAAGCCCCAAACTGAGTCTCCAAGGTGATAACTTGGACATGGGCATGAACTGCAAACACACAATCCCCCAACATCAGTCCTTGCAAACTAGACACAGGAGAAGCTCCAGGAAAGCTCCACACCCAGGACCACTCCCCCTCCCCCCCCTTTCATTCGCACCACACACTGACCACTAACCAGTAATCCAGTCATCCTCCTCTGCCAGCTTCAAGCCCTTCGGCAAATGGCCAGTGGCTGGAGGAATATTCGTTACAGCTGGTGGCTTTAACTGGTCCTGACACACCTTCTACAGCTGGTAGCCTTCACAGCTGGGCATCCTGGTCTTTATATGAAACGATGCACTCTGTATGAGACTGTACCACCATACTTTACTGTTTAGCCTTCAGAGAGAAGTGTCAAGAAATTGCTGCCCTCTTAAATCAGCGCTGAGCACTTTAAATATACAGGAGATTAGTTTATGCTTTTGAGACACGGGGTTTAGAAAATGTTGTGGAAAATGTCCACAATCAATTTCCTTTGTTAAAAAGAAACAGTTCTTCAGGCAAGAGAATCCAAAGACCCCGATTCTAAGAGGCAACACAGAGAACGTAGCCCCAGTGTTCCAAGTGAGTGACTCCAGCCTTGAGCCTGCAAACAACTCAGTGTGGGAGGCTGCCTGGCTTTCTGCAGAGCTCTGCGTGCCCAGAGCCCATCTCCAGTGCAGACTGCAGAGGAGATACCCATGCTAGCGTCCCACTGTTGTCATTTTGTACCAGTTATGGTATATAATGGCTTTTCCTGGGGTCTGCCTTGTGTTCACATCCGGTCTGGAAGCTGCGTGTTACCAGAGCTGCAAGCCCAGGCCTTGCTCCTTCTTGCCTTGAGGCTTTTACTTTAAAACCAGCCCCACATGTTTCTGCACCACCACGTCTCCAGCAGGACTGCACTGGAAAGAAACCAGTATGCTCAGACCATCAAACACTCTCTCTGAACACATCTCATCCCAGGTTCTCTATGACTTCTGCCACCACACCATGAGTTAATTTAAATTAAATTAAGCACATTAGACAACAAGTCTGACCAAAGTTCATTACAACTTCTCATTGGTTCTGGGGGAGAGCAGCAGTGAAGGACGTGGTGCCAGCATACGTCACACATCGGCACTTCCTTCCCACGGGGCCCCTTGACCCGCACTAAGCAGCTGCTCCTCGCAGGGCTGGCACGTTTGCTCACACACACCTGGAGGCCTCAGGTCCTTGGAGGGCTTCAGCATTTGAGCAGATCATGGGCTCACAAGGAGCTCTGTGAGCTGTCTGTCCACTGGGAAGCTGGAAAAAGAATCAAAATTTTCAAGAGAAATCATTTGGCAGCAGAGAGGTGACGCTGAGCAGAGACAGAGTCTTTCTGGTTATGCCCATCTGCTGAAAAGTCCTCTCTGAAGGGTGACACGAGCCCCTCCCACGAGTCAGGCAACACTGAAGGGAACCTTCCATCTACAGATGGAGGCAGTCTGAGAGGCATTTTACAACTCTCAGGCCAGACTTGGCCTAGAGCCCTGCTTTCGTTCAACAAAAACCAGTCCCAGCGGGAAAAGCCCGAGAGAGGGATTGCACACGAGCAACTTCACACGCTCTGCATGAGGGCAGC
>NW_010404405.1:27582-27857 GCF_000710305.1 Buceros rhinoceros silvestris | reverse complement strand
GGTGCCCGGCGGTCAGCCTCGCCGGGAGCCCCGCCGCGGGCAGCGGGCGCGAACCGGAGCTTTTCCTCACGGGAATCGTGCGGCCGAGCGCGTCCGCGGGTGATGAAATGATTTTATTTCGTCCCCGCGATCCCCGCCCCTGAAACGGGCTCGGGGCACGTTACACGCGCGGGGTGGAGACGCGGTCCCCGCCGCTCCCGGGCGGAGGCCACGTCTCCTCCTCGCCGACCCGAGCCAAAAGCAGGTCCAGCATGAAAGAGAAGCAGCGGCTCCAA
>NW_010404405.1:26694-27349 GCF_000710305.1 Buceros rhinoceros silvestris | reverse complement strand
GTGAAATGAGAAACGGAGGGAGCTCCTGGGTGAATGGAGCAAATAACGTGCTGGGCTGGCTCCTAACAGTGAAACCGAGGGGAACGGGGCAGTACAGTTCTCTGAAGTTCTCTTAAAGTGGCTAAAGTTTCATACTGGCAGTTACTGCTCTCTGCATGGAGGTTTTGGGTTTTTTTCCCTCTGGAAAGAAAAACTAGTAGAGGTTTACAAGTCTGTAAGCTTTATGCGGGGAAGAAATGGTTTGGTTGGATTATATTCAGGATCCAGTGTGAGTGTGCTTGTGATAGGCCTGCGATGGTGATGCTCCTGATGGGGGTAATGCTTATAAAGAAATTATTTTGGAATATTTCTGTCCAGGGCTGGTGTAAGATATTGGGATATTGAACAGCTGCCTTTGTGGAAAAAATGTCCTACCGTACCAAAGAGAGCGCTTGTTCAGGTATGTCTGCTGCGGATGTGCCATCTGCTTCAGGAGCCTCACAGAGATAAAACAGCTTTCTCTGAGTAGTGTTCTTGATCCGACTAACTTCCGTGCTGGTGATGGTGCTTCTGTCACTGCCTGATCTACTCAGTCTTTTTAGAAAACTTGGCTTTCTTTGACAAAGATTATGATTTGACCCCTGGTGATCTTGGCAAAAGAAAAGTGGTGCTGGGA
>NW_010404405.1:7346-26600 GCF_000710305.1 Buceros rhinoceros silvestris | reverse complement strand
AGGAATGTTTTTATTCTGAGCATCATGATGTAGGTTCAGTGAGCTTCGAAGTTTTGCGCCCATGCGTGGCTTTTTTGGAGATCGGTAGCTTGTCCGTGAATATTCTGGGAGGCTCTAAATCTGTGTAATGAGAGTCCTGACAGGGTCCCTTGATGCCCACCTGTGTCAGCACATGCTGTTTTATTTTACAGAGTTGGAAGTACTTCGGCATAAGATAGAAATGGATAACGTCCAATACACTAAAGCCAGTTTTGCAAAGTCACTTTTATTGACTTTTTTTTTTTGCCTTTGCTCCCATTTGAGCCTGTTTTGCAATGATTGCAGGGAGCTAATCCAGGTGTGTTGGCTGGGGAGGGAGGGGGCTGTCTCCTTTTCTAGCCGTAAATCTTTAACTGCGTGAGCAGCCTGTTGGAGGGCTTGGCAGGGAGGGCTGTACCAGTTGCAGATGGTAGAATTTACACATAACCGCTCTGATTTCCCTCACAGCCTTCCTGGTTTAGTGGGTTGGTGCAGGTTGATGGAGACAAATGTATCGGCTACAGACAGGAGGTGAGGCACCACAGGAGCTTTGTTGATTGCTTTTCAACAGAATTTGAGATGTGAATGAGCTTGTTCTAACTATACCACAAGTGAAAAGACCGTTGGGAGGCTGTAGTGCGTGGAGTGGCACCCCCTTATTTAATGCTTGAATGCTAAGGTCAAGTTTTTCCCCAGTGTAACTAAGAGGGTGAGGAATATGCAAGGAAGATGAGTAGCAAAACAAGAAGATGAACAGTTTCTTCTGATGAGATTTTCTTGACCCATGTAGGGAAGGATGAGCGTGGGAAGTTGGCGGTTTTGTCGTTAAGCTAAAATGCCCTTGTAGAAGTTTCCTGGAGACTAGTTGAATGTGTTATTGTTTGTCGGGTTACCTTTTTGGGTGTGAATTTTTACATTTCTAACTTCCTTGTTCGAGCTGGATGTGAAAAGTGACATTTTCACATTGTGAGCTGGGAAACTGCCCTGGTGAGGATTTGACTTTTTGCCTCTGTAGTCTTTGAGAACGTTCCTCGATGGACTTCTCTAATCCTGTTACTGCTTCACTATGTGTAGCTCGATCTCACTTTGTTGTGTCCGCTACAGCTTGGGACTGTGGCTCTGTGGCTGACTGGTGAACAGAATGTGTTCCTTGTGCTCCCTGACTTGGGAAGTCCCTTCATCGATGGCTCGATGATCTAATGGCACCTCTGAAAGAACAGGGCACTAGGCTTGAAGTGAGTTCTTTGTTCTGTCACATACGATTCCTTCCCTTGCACCTAGTAAGAAATACGGACCTCTTTTCCCCCTTGAACATAGATCTGTGTGTCTTTCTTAGATAGAATAGACTGATTTCTTCATGTTGTTCCTTTCTAAATAAGCATTGTGTGCTTTAAAATTCCTTTAAAAACCCAAACAAGTTGCATACAGTTGTCTCAAAAAGTATATAGAGCCTTTAGCAGGAAGAAAGTTTAGGGGTTTTTTTGTGTGTGTGGCTTTTGTTTTGTGGTCTTTAGGGGATTTCAAGTTATGTAAGAAGTTTAAAAAAAGTGAGGAAGGGAATCTATTTGTAGTTGTAGTTGGAATCTGCACCAGCTTTCAGAGAGGTCGACGTGGGCGCTGAATTCTGGAATTGCGGAGGAATGTGTTTGACACAATCAGAGGGAAAGGCATTTCCATGATTCCTGAGGTTTTTCGTGAGCAGACAGAAAGGAAAGGGAAGTGCTGATGAATGATATTTGCATTGCTGCTGCGGTGTTCCCGGCCCAGGACCTTGTAGTGGAGCCCTCATTTTTGTCAGGGAGAGATCTGAGGTATCTGTGTACATAAAGAGTCAGTCCTGGTACCCCCCTGCGTTTCCTGTGAGCTGGATCACCTCTGCTCTGCACGGCCCTGACCTGTGAGGATGGAGAAGAAATCTTAGCTATGTTTCCTAAAGGCTTTGCTTCCTTTCTGATTCCTTTCTTCTAGAAAACCTGCTGGGGATGTAACAAGTAACTCTAGAGCACCTTCTACTTAAGTGTGTCTAATAAATGTAGCTGATGAGGACTTAGTGTGGTAAAGAGTTGTTCATAGCAGCCACCTGGATGGAGATAAAGGCATCCAGATTTGTTTCACAGACCTTAAATAGGGAAGGGAGACCCTTAGGAACTGTGATTTACCACCTCTGCTTCCAGCCTGTGCATGGCCCTTCTCCATGCGCTTGCTCACGTGTCAAACCTCTGTGCAGTTCATCAGAAACTCTACCTTGGGTTTCCTGAATCCTTGAGTTTAGACATTTTGGTTGAGGAAGCTGGTAACTCTGTGGAGGGCAGGTTACTGTCTGGTTGTACCAACGTTGGGTGCTGACTGGAGCGTGGAATGGGTGGTGTAAGTAGCGAAGCTTTCTGTTTCAGTTGTGTTCTGGTAAGGTTCTCACTCCTTTCAGTCCAAGGGCTTCCTGACTTGTTATATACAAACAAAGAAAGTGCTATGCAGTGATTTCATTGTTGTTTTCTTCTATGACCAAACAAAAATTAGGCCATGCTTTGAATGCTTCTCTAAACTTCTGTTGCTTGTCATCTTGTTGTCTTCTTGTTTGCATATGTATGCATAAATGCATTATTTTTAACTTTTATATCAAATTGTTTTCAGTCACACCAGGCAACTTCCTGGTATCTTATTGACAACAGATTGAGAACTCCGCTGTAGCACAAAAAAAGCTGGTTTGTGTTTTGTCCGCTTCCCTGTGTTCCAGTGGACTCTCCTGTACCTCGTTTCTGTATTCACGTGCTGCTCTATGTACATAAACTTTACTAGATAATGGTCTGCTGGGATCAACGGGAGCGTTTTCAAAATTTGCAGTTCTCCAGCAGGGCGTGCGTGATGGGAAGCATTAAGTGTTTTGTTACAATGCATGTAAATCCTTTTCCTGGTTGAACACAGGAGCTCATACCAATGAGGTCCCACTATTATCCACCGTTCCTGGCCAGGGCTCTTGAGGCCGTTCCTGAGTTGACTCTTTAGTAGTAGAATGAAAAATAGGCTGAAGAACGGCTTCAATATGTTTTGCTCTGCAGGGTTGGTGTTAATGCCACGGTAAGTGTTTTCTAACAGCTGTTCCAAATTAGTCTTATGTTCTCAGACCGGAGTTTGAGGGTGTAAATTCACTCTGGGTAGCTGCCTTGTTGATAGGGAACACGCTGGGATTATTAATTAACCAGTAATTATTCAAACATGTTGATATGGTTGTCTGATTTGTATGATTTCACACGTTTAGACAAGGTTGGTATCTAAAGAAGCTACCAGATATTTCAGGAAGAGCCGAGTGTGTGAACTGCTGGTAAAGAGAAGGTATTTCCTGCAGGTGAATTTTAGAAAGCAAATTCAGAGAACAGCTTGATGAAAATTGGAGAAGTTTGACGAATGAAAGGAGTGCATTGTCAAAGGAATTCTGACTCTTGTCTAGATCTCTGAGGGGCTTCACTCTGTCGTCGCTTTACGGGATAGATGTGGGTTTGGATCACTGTAATAAATCTGAGAGTCCTCAGTGTCCGTTTGGCTGATCATGGCTTCAGGACTTGGAGGTGAAGTACTGAAGGGTTCATGGTTCATCCTGGAATTCTTTTCTCCCCGTACCTGTCTTTTGCTGGCGGGAGTGTCGGCAGTTTCTGGGCCAGTGCTGAGTCCCAGTTTGGGGAACAGCGAGTGCCGTGAAAGCCTTGCTTTGTCGGTTGGCCAGCAGGAGGATAGAAAGCAGGGAGGGTGAATCAACAGGCAGGAGGAGTGTTGTGTCGGCAGGGATTGACACTGCTCTTGGGGAGGAAGGTGGGTTGTGGTTGGGGTAGCCCCTCTTCAGGAGCCAGCTTGCAGTGACTGCCTCTGCAACCCAAACCGGTGGCTTATCGTTGCAGAGGACTGTGGAATTCCCTGTGTGTCTGTGTGCATTGGAGGAGTAACCAACTCTATGTCATGTTGCATTTCACTCATGTGTCTTGAGCAATTAAACACAAAAATTACCAGGGTGTGCACCCAGAGAACTGTTGCTCTGGGGAACAAGGCTTGTCTTGTGCTTTCTAGAGGTCTTTTTGTCCCTTTTTTTTTGACACATCCTCTTGATTGTGCGGTTTATTGTACCTTGCTGCCTCATGAAAGGTCAGGTGGGCAAGGATTATTCTACACTAGCAAATCTTTTGCTTCACTATCAGTATTCTGAATTTTGTTTCCTCCTTTCCTTCTCAGTTCAGTATCTCTCTGAAAAGTGGCTACACAACCATGTTATTGCTTTATCCAGTGGTATCTCGTGTCACTGGTGAATTCGTTTGCGTTATCTTGCCACAGATTTCTAGCAGGTAGCTGGAGCTCTTTCGAAGCTGCTTTGTAGGTGGGGTTAGTAGGTGATACGTTAGTCTGTTAAAGCAGAGTTGTCAAGACTTGCTTCTCTGATTCACATTAGCAGGAATCCAAAGCCTGATGAAACATGTGGGATAAGGTCATTTGTCCTGGATTTGGTTTGGTTTCCTTAAGCCGTTCTACGGAACAGAGAACGAAGTGTCTATTCTGAAGCTGTCTGTCTGAGGAATTGAGATTACCTGTTTTCCCCATTTATCAGGGCCTGAACCTCATGAAGGAACAGGTGGGAAATCCTTATCAGGAGGAGGTCAGGGCTTGCAAGCTCAGGATATGGGTTCTTACCTGCCCTAAGTTAATCTCTTATGCCGTTACCAATTTTTTGTGCTATGTATCAAAGCTTAAAGAAGTGGTTCTTGCTTCTCCAGTGTCTTTTTGCCTTCTCAAAATGAGACGTATGTTTAAGAAGGGCTGTAACTTCTCCACAATGGCAAAGAAGGGATGATCAATACTGCCTAGCTTTGCTAGGTAACTTCTCGTCAGTGGGTTCGACTTGCTTTGTAAAAGAGCTTGCTCCAGTATCCCTCTTGAACAGACCTGTACAGAGAGGAAACCAGCCAGCTCTTCCAGACTGGAGAACAGATCTCAGGTACAGGCTGAATAGATTCCAGGATCATATCCACGTTTTTCACAGCTTCTGATGTGTGAAATGGGTAGAAAAAAGGAATTGCTTTGAAAACCAATATAAGCTTAGTTCACCGTCATATAATATGAGTAGTTATGAAGTTGAGATAATGGACTGCAGTCAGTCGTTTGATAAGACTACTCCGAATCATCATCTTTGCCCCTTCTTTGATGTAGTTTGTCCTCCAGGGCCGTATTCTGAAGAGACATCTTCTTTCACTTGTGCATCTGGCCGGGAATCAGTTAGAATCTCTCTGTCCAAAGCTGTCCAGCTGTGGGCGAATTCCCTGTCAAAAGCTGATAGTTTTTAGTTACAAATAGTGGAATAAGTATGTTTGAAGGATTTTGACAGTGTTTGCTGTCATCGAGGAATTTTCGGGTTGGTAGCCCTTATTAGGAACCTTTTTCCCCTGCTCTTGAACTTAAACATATTGACATAGTAAATTGTAATTCACGCCTGCTCTCGCATACTGTCACAGATTTTAATAAAATTGTGTCAAACGAAGTGTCTCCTTCCTTTGCATTGACATGTAAAATGAATGTATTAAATTTCTGCAGCCCAGTAAAATAACGCATTTTCTTTCCTTCCACGAGTTGTTCTAGGCAGGATCCAAAAGTGCTGAGCTAGGCTTTTGCTCGTTTTGGCAGATGCTGCTGTGGTGGGAGCTGGACAGACAGGAAATGCAGGCCTCTTAGCTGATTCACAGGACAAATTTGGCCTGTGATTCTCCTTTTGCTTAGTGGAGATGTCTTGCTGAGTCGGGATAATTGGTGACGCTCCTGGGTGTTGCGAAGAGGGAAGTAGCAATGTCCTGAACGTGTGTGAAGTGGCATAGCCTCCCTGGGGAGTGGCTTGACTGTTGTCCTGGTTGCGTTGCACTACTGTGGGAGCACTGAGCAAGGGAACGGAATATTCTAAGGCTACTTCTTTTGCTTTATCTTATCAGGTCTACTGGACTGTTTTTCCCTTTTTGTCTTTTAGATTTGGCAAAGCCTCCAGTAAATGAACCGAGGGAACCGGAACAGTTTCTAATGCAGGCGCCCCAGGGAAATCCACTGCTGCTTTCCCACACCCTACAAGAGCTATTGAGCAAGGATAGTGTGCAGGTGGAGCTTATACCTGAGAAGAAGGGCCTTTTTCTGAAACATGTGGAGTACGAGGTTTCCAGCAAGGTAATGTGAACAAGCACTGGGTTTAGTGAGGGTGTATCCTCTTGAGAATATCTCTGCAGTTGCTCTTGGCAAAGTCTTGACTGCTTGATAGATGTGTTGGGTGATGCTGGTTCTGAGTAGGCCAGTTGTATCGGCTTACTCGTAATGTGGTAGCGCTGTGCTTTCCTGACCTGGGCTTCTGCAATGTGGAGCATCTTCGAACCGAGATCTGAAGGGTTCTCTGCTAGTTCATGTGCTTGAAACCTGAGCTCTGTACAACAGCAGATGTGTGACGTGGCAAACTGGATGTTTTCGAAATGGGTTGGTGTAGGCGATTGGCTATGTCAAATGAGTTTGAGGTAGTGAAGAAAGTGTTGGCAGAGCTAAACTGAAATCCTTTATAACAGAAAAGGTACTGCAAATCCTTCGGCAGAGTCTAGGCTGCTCCCAGTCCTGACCTGTAGGTTCCTCTCTTGGTACATGAGAAGATAGAAGGTGATGTATCTTTTCTAGTTTATAGAGTGGCCAGTGAAATAGTTCTCCAGGAGCTTTTGTATGTTTTTTTCAAGATGGAAATCTATCCTCTTCAAGGAAAACCAAGAGCAGTTTACATCCCCTAGGCCATCAAAGCATCAGTTACTGAGTAGCACTCGAACTATTGTAGTCGCTGTTGTATGTATTCAGAGGCACGTTTGGGTTGCTTGTCTGTAGTGACATTTGGGGCTTCAGCTGTTTTAGATAGATGTCCGTAAGTTTGTCAGTGACTGTTGCAAGGGCGAAAGGGCAGACACAGTGAATGCTTCTGTGGGCTTTCTAGGACTCCATGTTTATTTTTGTCTGTGATTTCAGGGCACAGGACTCAGTGACCCTGGTCATCTCTCTAGGTTTCGAAGTTAGGAACCCATTACCAATTCCTTTCAGCTGCTGTCGTCTCTCCTACTGTAGAGTGATACTTTACTGAAAAAAAGCATAGCTTGGCCTTGAGCTTCATCCAAGATCTGCAACACAAATCATCAGATTTCAGAGCAGACAGAGGGAGGCCCTAGGGGCTGTGTCCATTGTGCTCCAGTTATGTGCCTCGTTGCTTTATTTTCAAAAATAATGCTGTAATAAGTGGTGGATGATGTGCAGCGCAAATGTAGCGAGAACGCGTGTGGTGTTGTGTAGTCTGTCTTATTAGCTGCTCCAGTAGTTGAATCTGTGGTAATAGTGTGTGGGGGCTGTGGAGTTGTTATTTGTTTAATATTTTAAAAGAATTTCTACCTCCTAAGGGTCTTGTTCTAGCTGCTACCTAACTCCTTTTCAAATGAAAGAACAGTTTCCATAGGCTCTTCTACATATTGATCTAAGAAATGCAGAGCGAAAGACTAAGGTTTTAAAGGAACTTTCAATCTTTGTTTATAGATCTAACATCAGTGAGAGGTCTGGTTTTCTCTTGTGAGCTTCACTTACAACATCAGTCACTTGAGCTAATACTTAACATGATCTAAGACTGTTCTGCCACCTCCTGGATTTGAAACTGATTTAGAGAGAGTTCCTAAGAGCTAGAGCTCGGGGATGTGCAGTTCTTCAAAAAAAGAGCTCTCTAGAGCATGTTAAGACTGTCGGCACTATTTCTAAATGTCCTGTCTAATCTGGAAGATAGAGAGTTTGAGGGGCAATGGTATGGAACCACAGCAGCTTTAGGGATATTTGTAATTTCTTGGGAAACTCTTCCTCTCCATTTCATAGTCTTTTTTCATCTTGTGTGTGAATGAAATCTGACTGACATTTTTAGCTGAAAATCTTACTCTCAAAAGGACTATATGTGGTGGGTTGACCAAGTGCCCACCAAAGCTACTCTATCACTACCCTCTTCAGCTGAACAGGGAAGAGAAAATAGAATGAAAGGCTCCTGGGTTGATGTATGGACGACAGAGAGAGCTCACTCACCGATTACCATCACGGGCAAAACAGACGATATGAGGACAAAAATAATTTTAACTTGCTGCCAATCAAATCAGAGTAGGATAATGAGAAGTAAAACCAAATCTTAAAACACCTTTGCCCCACCACTGCTCTCTTCTTCCCGGGTTCAACTTCAGTCCAGATTTTCTCCACCTCCTCCCCTCCAGCCGCGCAGGGGGACAGGGAATGAGGGTTGTGGTCAGTTCATCACACACTGTCTCTGCCACCCCTTCCTCGTCAGGAGGAGGGCTCCTCACACTCTTGCTCTGCTTCACTGTGGGGTCCCTCCCACAGGAGACAGTTCTCCACAAAATTCTCCAACATGAGTCCTTCGCACGGGCTGCAGTCCTTCCCATGTGCTGCTCCAGTGTGGCCCTTTCCATGGGGTGCAGTCCTTTGGGAACAGACTGCTCCAGTGTGGGTCTCCCACAGGGTCACAAGTCCTGTCAGCGAACCTGCTCCAGTGTGGGCTCCTCTCTCCACCAGTCCACAGGTCCCGCCAAGAGCCTGTTCCGGTGCGGGCTTCCCATGAGGTGATGGCCTTCTTTGGGCATCCACCTGCTCCAATCTGGGGTGGATCTGCTCCACTGTGAACCTCTGTGGGCTGCAGGGGCACAACCTGCCTCACCTTGACCTTCATCATGGGCTACAGGGGAATCTCCGCTCTGGTGCCTGGAGCACCTCCCCTGTAGCCCCCCTACTACCAAAACCTCGCCATGCAAACCCAGTACGCTGTGGTTGGAAGAATGGCATCTCTATTCATAATGAAAAGGTGGCAGCCTTTGGAGTCTTCTCCCTCCTTCCCACCACAAGGCCTCTGAAGAATGTCATTTCTGCAGTCTCTGAGAGCGATTTCTTTCTTTTCTTCCTTTTGTTCATAGTGCATTTGACAGCTACAAAAATGATGGAGTGCTGCTGACTGTCCAGCCTGTGTATTGATTTATTCCCCTTCCTTCCTTAATTGCAGAGATTCAGATGCTCCGTCTACAGGCGATACAATGATTTTGTGGTGTTCCATGAGATGCTGCTTCAGAAGTTCCCGTATCGTATGGTGCCAGCACTTCCACCAAAGAGGATGCTGGGAGGTAAACCTGTGTCTTTATTGACCGGAAGGGTTGTGGTGCAAGTGTGATCGTGGTGATGCTGTTGAAAATAAATGTTTACAAGACCAACAGTCTTTGCTTTTGCTTGGCTCAGAAAACAACTTTGAGGTTATAGTACACAATTTGGAGGTGTGAATTACTGCCAACGTAGAAACTCCCTGTAGGGAGGATATTAATGTAAAATTTCAGTGTGGATTCTTTCCGTGGAAGCTCAGTATTGAATGATTTTTGTGGTAAGATTTGAGGTGTAATTTTACAGAAGATCATGGAGTCACAGGTATTGTTTTTTTAGGTGATGGTGATCAGTGCTGTAGTGCTACGACTGTAGAATCTCTACCATGCCATTGAACAGCTGCAGTACCTATTGCAGTGAGGTGTTTCTGAAAGGTCAGAATAGAAGAGATTTGTGGACATCCCATTGTTTTTCTATAGTGAGAGACAAGTAAAGATGTAAAATCCTCCCCAACATTAAAAATTAATATTAAAAGGCTTAAAACTGCAGAGGAGCTGTTTGTGCAAAACCAGCAAGATTGCTTCTCCAGTGAGAACATGTTTGATCCCGTTGAGTTAGCGCAGGGTCCTGACCTCACACACACCTCGAAAGGACTGGTGAGCAGTGATGTTAGAACAGCTCCAGCGCTGCTGGTTACACGATCACCTCGCACAGAGGTGTTACCGTGCAGGCAGCGGTAGTTGTGCTTTCTCAGTTTATGCACCAAATGGTGTCGTTCTGGCAGGTGAACCAACTGCTTACAGTAGCTATTGCCCTTTTTGTTCTCCTGTTTTAAAGAAGAGCTGCTTGTTCTGCTTGGGATAACCAGAAACTGAAAAGTGAGGATGGAGCCAGTGTCAGTTTGTTCAAGTAAGTTTTAGCTGTTAGAATAGAAACTGGTGGAGTATCCCAAGGGTGAAAACACATCAAAGCTCCTTCAGGTAGTTTTCACTAATCTGAAATACTGGCACTGATTTGAAACATTTGTTATTTGAAATGTTGCGTAACTGTGTAAAATCCTGTCTTGTTTTATACTTTATCCGTGAAAGAACAAGCTTTTCACTGTCTTGTCTCCTGCCTGTGCTGCTAATCTTACTGTGTTTCAGTAGTAACTGATTTCAGTCAAGGAGTCCAGATATGGCTACAGTAGAGGGGAGTTGGTACACAGTGAGCAGAGTGAGGTGTACAGTGAACTGGAACAAAGCAAAATACAATGCTGAAAAACTTGAGTGGTCATATGCTCTTCTGATGGAATGTGAATTGTGAAGACCTTTTGGGGTTGTGAAAACCCATCTGTTGAATTTCACCTGTTTCAGTGTTCTCAGTCAGAAGTTCCGGAATTTCCACTTCATGCAACACGCATAAGCAAAGTGACCTTCTCTGGCTCATCTCACCAATATATATGTTATTTGTCAGTCACTGTTATTCCCCTGAGTCTCCAGTGTGTTGATAATTCTGTGCATTCACCAGTCCATTTCTTCCCACAGATACCTATGTTTATGCAAAGAACTGCATAGGGTTAGTTCCCAGACTGCGCTAGGAGCCAGTGGAGTCCAAAACTGCGTTAAAGCAGAGAGCGATGATTGCCGTTAGTCCAGTGACTGCGCGTAGAAAAGCTGTGTGAGTGGTCTTAATAGAAACTACAAACAGGAAAAAGGAAATGGAACGGATAGCGCTTGTTTCTGCGGAGATTAATGGACTGACAAATGGAGCTGCAGGACCCAGGGTTTGATGAATCAGTACAGTGTGTGACTCTGGCAACTTCCTTAGTCCCAGAGCTCGATGGGCAAAGCCATGTGCTTTTTATACCCTTATTTTCATGATGGGCTGCTTTCATCTGTCTGTCAGATGAAGAACAATTGATCTTCTCTGGTTGTTTTGGAGGACAGCAGCAAATGGAGGCAGGTCATGTCGGAAGTGTGTCAATAACTTCAGAAATCTCCACGTAGGGTGCAGTATGAACAATGCAAAATCAAGATCTGCAACCCTAATGACAGAAGAATAATTTTGTGGGTGATACTGTGCTAAGGCTTATTACAGAGAGTGCATGCAGCCAGCAAACTCCCAGCCTAAAGCTGAGGAAAAAGAGAAAATACCCTTTTACGATATGAGAGTGTTGTCCTGGGTAGGAGCATTCCTTTAATTTCATTCTGAGCTGCTTTCTTTTTAAAACTCCAGGAATTTTGATTTACGGCCTTATTGCAGTATTGCCAGATTGAAATTCTTCCTGTTTCAGGAAGACGAGCGCAACTTTTTCAGTTTGACAAGGACAGACTCTGGGTGGATATACTGCAGATTGCAGAGTGGGTCTTCCAGTCACTTTTGGACAGCTTGCATGAAAAAGAGGGGTACTGAGCTAGAAACAACAACTCGGCAAACCCCCTTTATTCTCTCTCTAGCCCCCAAATGCTTAAAAGCGTCTAGGTGGGACAGAAGAGAGTGCAGCACGTTGAAGCTAGTTCTTCAGAATGGTGAGCAAAACCCCCATGGTTCTTGGTGGGGTGAAGTCTTTGCGAGCGGCGCTGCTCTGTGCGGTGGCAATCAGCAGCGTGTTGGGCTGTGTTTCCCAGGAGTCCCAAACAGACTGAGGTCCCCTCTGGGGACCGGCTGTGGAAGAAGCATCTTTGCATGCCCAGTTTGTCAGTGGAGGCTGCAGGCCTTACACTTGGTTGTTTGTCCTGCTTACCTGACCCACCCTGTGGAATTAACCACACGCAGAGATACCTGTGCTGGATTTTAGTAAGACGTAAAGAACCACTCAAAGGAATATTTGTTCTGGTGGTCAATCCGAAAGGTCTGTTTTAGGAGCTGGTGGTCAATAGATATCTGTTCCTTGGTTTTGCTGCAGTGCTATAGCAAGGATTAGAAGTACAAGGAAGTTCTTGGACTGAGTGTTTTCTTTTTTTCTCTCTGAGCAGCTGTAATGTGTGGTGCATTGATTGGAATTTAATGTTTCTTTCTGTAGCTGATCGAGAGTTCATAGAATCTAGGAGGAGAGCGCTGAAGCGTTTTATAAACCTGGTGGCTCGACACCCTCCTTTCTCAGAAGATGTGCTTTTGAAACTCTTTCTGTCATTCAGTGGCTCAGTGAGTACTTTTAACAATAGTCCTGAGTTTGCATATCTTCCTGTAACTCTTTGCTGGGCGCGGAGCTCAGAATTGCTTTTCACCTACACGTTGTGGCTCCCCGTGATGAGGAGAATTTTCTCTCCACAGATATTTCTACAGCTGGAAAGTGGGAGGTAATTTGACTCAATGCCAGGAGTATAGTGTTTTGAAACAGATAACTGTTCTTAGGGGAACAGTTTTTATGCTTTTCTTTAAACTAAACCTAACCTGGATAAAACCTGTTGCAATATATCTGAGACCTGTGTGAAGTGCCGGTGTGGTATGTAGTTCTTTGATGCTCATTTGGTTCTGTATCTTCTCCAGGACGTACAGAATAAGCTAAGAGAGTTGGTCCAGGGAGTAGGAGATGAATTTATGACCTGCAGATTAGCTACCCAGGCCAAGGTATGTGCATGAATTTCTTGCAACATATTATTCTGGTTTAAATGGCTCTCTCTTCCAGGTGGATCAGTTATGGCTTTTGTTGAATGATGGAGACCTTAGGTAGGAGAGAGTTGTTTCCAAAGTCTGAAGGACTTTCAAACGTGTAATTTTGTTGAAAATATCAAATAAATATTTGACTCTTAAGGGCCTGATATTTCTATCTAAATGCTGGTTCATGAATATGCTAAAGATTAAACAACAAATCCTGCTCAGAGTGTGTTTCTCAGTACTTACCTGTACTTGCACAACGAACAAATGCAGACACGGCACAGTTTAAAAGCTACTATCTAGAGTCATGTCTTCCCCCCGTGTTCATGTCCACATTCTCTGTCATCTTCTCCCTGTGGGAGAGTAATCTGAACTGTTATGTGAAGTTGTAACTAACTCCTCTGAAAGTTCCGTAAATCTGTGTATCCCAGTGATTAGTGCTGCCGCAAGAATACATTCACCGTGTTCGTTGAGCAATTTTAAAGCAAGTTGTTGTTTGTGTTCCTGCAATGCTGGCAGAAGGTTTTGCAACTGGAGCAATTCAGTGATTCAAAGGTCAGGGAGAGCTGAACTCTCAGTGCATGCTTGACTTCGCCAGGCCGGCAGTTACTAGTAGCATCAGATCAGAGCCTGTGAGCTTGGTGACTTGGACACCTAAATTGTGAAGCTAATCTCTTCAGGTGTGGGAGAGCGAGCACAAGAGGGAAACGTGTGTCTCTGCTGACTACATGGTGTGCCCACAATGAGCGTATGTGAACGTGCTCCTGTCTTGTCCGTGAGTGATCTCTCTCGTGTTTCTTCAGGAGTTCCTTCCAGCAGACATACAGGCCCAGTTTGCTGCCAGCAGAGAGCTCATCAGAAATATTTATAATAGCTTCTATAAGCTTCGGGACCGAGCGGAGAGGATAGCTTCTCGAGCCATCGATAATGCCTCGGATCTTCTCATATTTGGAAAGGAGCTAAGGTAGATTGGGAGGAAGAGGATTTGCTAATGTTGACATTTCTGCTGCTGTTTCAGAACTCAGAACTGTTGTAAGGTTTGCCCAAAAATGTTTGGTAAGAAGAGATATTTCAGTGCATGCTGTTGGTTGTAATAACATTTTTCCTACCTCAAAAGGAGCAAGCGCATGCTTTCCATGAAGGCTGCATTCCACAGAGCGAGAGAAAAGAAAATCTTTCTTCCCTTCTCTGTCTCTTCCCCCGGTATATACATAGCTTTGCATTTGTGCTTTTGCAGTAGTAGCTCACACTGCAAAGCTGTTTAGACAGATTGGAGCTCTAAACTGCTCTCTGCAAGTCAGTGTATCTACTTAGTGGAATTTCTGAGCAGAAATCTCCTAGATTTGAATACTGCTTATCTTCTCCTAGTGCTTTGGGCTCAGACACTACACCGCTTCCGTCCTGGGCTGCTTTGAATAGTAGTACATGGGGAACTCTGAAACAAGCCTTGAAGGGTCTGTCCGTTGAATTTGCGCTTCTGGCAGATAAGGCTGTGCAGCAGGTGAGTTCTTCAATTTTTTTTTCTTTTCTTTTTTCCCCTCTTTGTAAAATGAAGGAGGTGCATTGTTGCTTTGAGTTTCATCTTGCATCATGAGCTCTATGGACATAGGCACTTAAAGAGTTAAGAGGAAGATTGTTGTCCAGAGTCCCATCCTGAACCACCAGCCTGCTTCTTCAAGCTGGAATGAAAAAGCTGCAGTGTGTTTAAATGGGGGAAAAAACGGTAATGGGCAAGGGAAAGGAGGGAGAAGTCTGCTTTCATTTTTAATTTCAAATGGTTATTGGGCAAGTTGTATTACTGAGCTGTCCAAAAGTCCTGGGTTCTGTCTTATTAATCTGTTACAGAGAATCCAGAAGAACTCATTTCTGAATCAGATTTTTACATTCATGTACTTAAACATTACACGAGAGTCATTCAGAGAGAAGCACCATGTTCCTGTGTAAGTGTTCAGTGTGACTGTTCAAGTAATGTGAGAACGTGACAGGCAGGGAAGGAACAGTAATAGTTTTGTCTTCATCTCATTGTGTTAAAATACTCAGCATGCTCTTACAGATCAGTCAGACCAGGTCTTTTTCTCCAGAGTTTGTAGTCCAAAGAGCTCCACTGATAAAGGAAGAAAAGACAGTATTTAGTAAAATAAAAACCAAGTAGTGACATTGGGCTTGGTATCTCATCTCTGCCTCCTGATGCATGAACTATTCCGGGGAACATGCAGGTATTTATAGCTTTAATGGATTAGTTATCTTGTAACGAGGGAAGATGAAAGATTGGAGGAATCTGCAAGACCAAGAAATTCCAGGCAGAGAGCCCCGAAAGGGCTGACACACAGGACTGTGAAACTAACTCTGCTTGTTAAAATGATCAGTCATTTGGAAAAGCTGTTCTGCTCCAGTCAGATCTTTGTTCTGCAAAGTGAAGACTAAAGTACTCCAGTGCCATCTGAAAGATTTTTGATGCGGTTCTGTAAGCGTCGATGTGCCCTGGAGAATACAGTGGAGGGCATGCGTGGTGTAAGGCTGTGAACAACTGTGGTGTCGGTTCTTGCCAGGCTTACGTAAAGTGTACTTTTTCCTTGTTTTCTAGGGTAAACAGGAAGAGAATGATGTGGTGGAGAAGTTGAACCTTTTCCTGGATTTACTCCAGTCCTATAAAGTGAGCTCTGCTGTTCTTCTGCCAGTGAGAAAGTTTAGAGCAAGCTTGTGCTCTTTAGAGGGTGTAACACCAAGTGGATGGAAAACTGTCTGGGAGGCCAGTTCAGAGGCAAACTGGGCATGCGGCAGAGGGAGTGGAGTGGCTGTTGGCCACAGCTAGCTCTACAGCCCTGCCGATCAGCTCATCTTGTGGTGAGAACTTGCCAAACAGCAAACCCTGCAAGGATTTAAAAAATACGACTGCTTGAACCATGAGGATCAGCTGTCTTTTTCCAGATTTGGCTGCTTTTGAGTCAAAGCAGTGAATTAGATCGCTACTGATTTGTTCATGGAGACAGGAGCTCAGTTACAAACGAAAGACAATACTAATCTTTAGGTCAAAGGCACTTTTTTTAGAAGCACCTACTGAAGTATGTGCAGCCTTTCCTGACGTTCCCAGGCCTGACCGAAATAGAAGGATACTGGCAAGCTCTTACTACAGTCAATTGCCAGCACTTAATATTGAGAAGGGCACAAAAGATAAGAGGCCTGATAAGATGCAGAATGTTGGCAGAAGTGATGCTGTAGATTGCCTCTTAAGTGCACTCGTCTGGGTCCAAGCAGTTTTGTTTCTTGTTCTCAGCTGCCAGCATTTTTTTGACCCTCTTGAAAACAAAGGCACAAAATTCTGCAATGTAGAAGTTACGTAAAGCGTGACCACGTGTTTGTGTTCCTGATGTGCTTGGCTTGCGTGCTTGCTGTCTCTTAGCTTCACCAAGTACCTGTGTTTTCCTTTTTCCCATAAAGGACCTGTGTGAAAGACATGAGAAGGGGGTATTGCACAAGCACCAGCGAGCATTGCATAAGTACAGCCTGATGAAGAAGCAGATGATGAGTGCCACAGTGCAGAACAAAGAACCGGAATCGGTGGAGCAATTGGAGTCTCGGATTGTGGAGGTAGGGCAGATGCCTGGGAGAGCAGAGCCTGGTGCTGGACTCCTATAATGGTGCCACTGTGTAGCTCAGGTCTGTTTGCAGAAAGGCATTAGGTTGAAAGGGTAACCAGTGCTCTGGGTAATTTGATCTGCCTGCTGTGCTACATGGAAAACGTGTTTGTTTTCTTCAACACTTATTACTGGCTCTTCTGCAAACGGCCTGGTGCCAGCGCTGTGGAAAGCAGCAGCCTGCAGGATGGAAAGGGCAGTTGCTGCTGTATCAAATGGGTCCAGGAACTGCCTTTTTTCGGGTTTTGGTATGTGTTTGAGTTGCCAGTGCAGTGAGGAATGCTGTTTTCTCCCACTGCAAGAGAACCGCCTTGGCACCCTCTTCCTGGCAATGAAGTTCACTGAGTTCCTCTTCTTTCAGCAAGAAAATGCTATCCTAACCATGGAGCTGCGGAATTACTTCTCTCTGTATTGCCTGCATCAGGAGACACAGCTTATCCACATCTATCTGCCTCTCACGTCTCACATTTTGGGAGCCTTTGTCAACTCCCAGATCCAGGGTCACAAAGAGGTGAGTTCTTCTGGGCTGTATTCTTTTTCCCAGAATATGAATGACAATTTGAATGTACTTGTTTTCACCCGTGGGCTTTCCTCCTTTAAGCATCTGTCCAGCTGGGCTCTTGCGTAACTCCTTAGGAAGTCACCTGAGGTCTTTCCAGTGTGGGATGAGGGTCAAAGCTGACCTCTAGCCCCTCTGAAAAACTGGATCTTCTAGCAGAACGTTGCTGGTTTTTTGTTTTTTTTTCCTCTTCCCTCATCTGCAGATGGCCTTCCCTCCAGGTAGCTGAAGACCCAGTAAATAACTAGCTCTTCTGTAATGGATGATGTGTGTGTGCTAGGTGAATCTGGGTTTTGTTGTGCTACTCAGAAATGATATGGCAAAGAAAAACTTCCTTGGTTTTGCTTTAAATCCAAGAGCTCCCTTTTGTTAAGCCCTAAATATAAGCTTCAGTATTCCCCATATAGAGACTTTCTTCAAGTAGTTATATTGGGAAAGGCGCCCTTCCTTCCCTTCAGGGCAGGAGTTTGAGCAAGCTGTGGGAAATCTCCCTTCCGTGTGTGCTCAGTAAAACGTTCAGATTGCTGCATTAGAGCACCAGTCTGAAAGGGACAGTCCGGGTCCCCGGGACTTCCCCAGAGTACTTCAGCAAATTTGTGTTATGCTTTTGAGTACTCTGAAGCTGCTGCGAAAATACAGCGTGGTGAGGTGATTACCTTCCAGGTTGTCACGTCTGTTTTCTCTCTTTTTCCACTCACAGATGAGTAAAGTTTGGAATGAGTTGAAGCCGAAGTTGAGCTGCCTTTTCGTGGGATCTAGCAGTATGCCAACTCCACCATTGTCACCTCCAGAGGGAAACTTCTTCTCCAATTAATGCTCTGAGCATCTCTCAAGGAGCAAGAAGTGCAATCAAGGGAGGGGTGGGACCTCTACCTCCAGATGTTAGAATGAATACTCCAAACAGCTTTTTTTTTTTCTAATTTTTTTATTTTCATACTGCTGCTTTGAGCTGTCCTGATTTAGACAGACTGGATGTGGGGCAGAACATACAGATACAAAGACAATCTCTCAATTTCAAAATGCTCTGGGGTGGAGCTGTTTTCACTATCCTGCAGGCACTCTTCCTGGGCTCAGGCTGTGACCTGGTGCCGTGAGTGCTGCAGTTGTTGCTGATGCCTCTGCACCTTGTACAGTCCTCCGGTCACGTTTATCTGCACACACGCTGCCACACCTGCACGGCTCTGAAGTGCTGAGATGAACAGGGTATGTGAAGCATGCGCTTGTGGTAGAGGTGGATTGTCTTTTAAGCTTGGGAGGGCCTGTGTGAGGGGCGTGCGTGCCTGCCTAAGGGAGGCTGAGAGCGTTCCCCATCCCATTGAGAGGTGTCTGGGTTTGATTTCTTACTGCCAGACGTCAGCACAAATGAAGTGTTTGGGTTCACTGCCCCGGCTGGGAAGGGGTTGGTGCTGCAGTGTGATGGTAATTTCCCTGTGAGGTGAGGCAAGGCAGGCTGTATTGTTCCAGTTCACGGTTGCAGGGCAGCCTTAGGGACTTGCTCATATTTTTCAGTTTGAGGCCAAAGACAGCTGGGTTCAGGAACTCAGAGTTTTCCAAGCATAAATGAGAAAATAATTGAATAAAACACTCCTTAATTACAAACCACTCATGCTATGGGAGCAGAACAGCTACAAGGCAGCTCGTTTGTTTTCTTCTGGAGGTTCATCTGTGGCGTAGCTGTCTAGGGCTATGGAAGAGCTGCTGACCCGAAGGCTGGTGTTTCCTTTGGTCTGCTATCAGATGAAGTATCCTGTTACACCAGTGAGCTGGGACACAATGCTGATAAAGTTCATCAGCAAAAAAATCAGTATTTATCAGGATGTTGCTGTCATTGATTTTTGCTGGCTGTGGGTAGCATTGGAGTGTGTTTGTGAAGGAGAGAAGACACTAAGTGACGGTTCTCTCTCTCTCTAAAAAAAGCAGGGTCCTTGGTCATGGGGTTTTCGGAATCATTTGTGCTTGTGATAAAGGGACTAAACATTCCACATGTTTCACTTTTTGTGTCTCTGGTGACTTTTCCTCACAAGGCAAAACTCACATGTCACGTTACTTCAGGGGAAATGGTGCATATTCTCCAGAGGAACTGGTCATTGAACAAACTGCAAACGCAGGCAGCAAAACTCCACGTGAACAGGACTCCCCTGATCCTGAGTTCTCGGGAGCTGCTGAAAGGGAATTTGAGCCTTGGCCTCTTAGCATTTTCTCTGAGTGAGTAAAAAGGAAGCGTGTTAAGGATGAGTGCTTGCTGTCAAACTGGAACCGTTACAGTGTTTTCCCATTGGGGAACTTCCCCATCAGCAG
>NW_010404405.1:0-7259 GCF_000710305.1 Buceros rhinoceros silvestris | reverse complement strand
CAGGAAGTATATTTAAAACCTCCAATCACAAAGGCTTCTTTTTTTTCCCTTTATTAATTTAAAAAATTGAATGCAACATGGGGCTCTTCCTAGTCCGGGTGTAAGTTATGGGTTAGTTTCTTCAGCTAGGAGCAAGATAAGTAGTTACTTGCCCAGTTTCAGGAGACTGGCATACCCGTTACATGCACCCCTGAAAATGTGGCGATGTGCACTGATGTGGGTGCGTTTTTTGGGTGCGGGGCCTTAAAGAATGTCTAGAGTGTCTTGTTTAACGGCCTTGCTCAGAATGTATTATTGAGGTTTTCATAGAAATTCGAATGTTAACTCGCTTCTGAGTCTTTCCTGTTGCCCACTGGCCTTGTCTCGTGAGACAGATTAACTGCAAATGGCTGTGACAGATTAGATTCTCTCTCCGGAAGATTTCCAGAGTGATGCAGAATAGATTCTACTCACAGGCCAGAGCAAACTGGCTGGGGAGGGAAATGTTTCCACAGTACAGTAACAAAGATGATGTTATCTCAGGAGTGACATGAAAGGTTTTTCTGCTTGACCTTGTCTTGATTAGGAAGACGGTTTGTGGTTAAAGTGTGGAAAGCGTGTTGCTGTATTTTGAAATGCTCTTCACTGCCAGCATCTTTAGAAGGTGCTGGCAGGTCACGGTGTGTCATTTGCTTAGTCTTCGTAGCCGTCTTCTCCTCATTTAGCCTTGTTTGACGTTACTTAAAAACAAACCCCAAAACCTCCAAATCCAAACATCAAAAACCACATTCGGGCTGTAGACTCACACCTCTTTCCTTCAAAGCAAGAACTCTGCAGTCCAAATGCAGACTGTAATAACGATAAACACAGACCCTGTGACCTGTAGAGAAACTGGAATTATGCTGTTTTGAGAAAACACCCATCCTCAGGCCTTTGGGAAGAGCAGCTCTAGGTGTGGGGTTTTCTTGTTTTGGTTTTGCTCTGTTCACTAAGCATTTTGAGAAGAGAGGTCTCGTATTCTCAAAGTCAGTACAGCTAATGGCACTTTCAGAGTTTACTTTATACTGGACTGTCAAGTGTCTGTCTCGTTCCTGAACATGTACATACGCTATTTCACACAGCCCTTAGTTTGCAGCCCTTGTTTTGGGGAGACCGGTCAGTGTGCAAATAGCACTATTATGTTTACCTCGTTATGAGAGGGGTTTCCTTGCTGTGTGTGTTCTGTTTAGTTGAGGGATCGGTCAGAGCTGGAGAGCAGCATCAAGCAGAGCTTCCTCCCTCTGGAGGAATGCAGCAGGGAGTCAATCAAGTGACTTCAGTTGTGTGTCTCCCCTAGGCAGTGTAGCGGAAGCAGTTCTAGTGACCTCCACGCTGTTGCCTTCTGCTACACGCAAGGGTGAGAACAAGGCGTAACGAAGTCGGCTCCATCGCTGGTAGCTGGGTGGGTTGCAATAAACACTAAGCAGACTGGATGATTAACTGAGAAGTGCACGCTGTCTGCCCAAGAACTGATGCTCCTGTGAGATGTAGTGCCAAAGAGTTGCCATGCCTTCTTGAACGAAAGCTTTCTGTGTGTTGCTCGAGGTTGTAGGGACTCTCCCGTGTTCGTAATAGTAATAGTAGGAAAGGCCTCCAGTATGTCTGTCAGTGTTGCTGTCAAATCTGTCGTGGAGGTATAAGGGTAGTCAACAACTGGGAACCTGAAACTTTGCCTGAAAATGGTTTTATCAAAAGGGCTATATGTTTTTGTCACTCCTGAGCTTTCCTCAAGCTCTGAAGTGACAATATACAGGCTTTTTGACCAGCATCACGTGTTGAAAGGCTTTCCAAACTGTATTGACAATACAACCTTAATCTTGGATCCTTCTTTCCATCTTCCTTGCAAGTTGCTCCTCCTAAGTTATAACATGTTTTCACAGTGCCTTGCTGCATTCCAGTGCTTTCACTCGTTTACACTGATCAAGGGTGTAATTCCTGGGATTTGTAACAGGCTGATTTACAGTCTTCAGTCTGTGCCGTTGCCTAAAAGAAAGATCACCAGCTGGGGACAGAGCTTAGATAAAACATGTCAGTCTCCACAACTGCAGCAGCATCAGTAACACTACTACTCTTAGACATGAGTCAGTGCTGCTGAAAGCATCTTCATACACAGAGTGGACTGATGGCAGGAGAGGGGAGAGTAATAGGTGCAAGCCTGAGCCGCAGTTGTTCTTTTCCTCCCTAAACTCCTAGAGGAACAGAAAGTAACTTGCACTCTTTCACCATGCAGTTTAGAGTTTCCACCGGCAAATAAATGAAGATAGCAGGTATTGGCTGCCAGTCACTCCCCTCTCCTACCATGCGGAAGGTCTTGCATCCTGTTTCGAGCTACCTATTGCCTATCCCCTTGTGCTTAGTGTCTCTCCTCTGCTTGCCTCCAGCCGTTCTCCATTAGAACAGCCAGCAACACTCACTGCTCTGTCCGAAGCAGAGTTGAGTGTCAAGCACTCTGTAAATAACTCAGTGTGCAGCACAAAAGGAGAAGTAAGAGTCTAAGGTGTTGGCTCTTGCCTTCTCAGTGTGAGCTGTGGTTTACTGAGCATATGAAGCAGGGCATTTCTGAGTGGTATAAATTATTCAGAACTGCTGGAGGGAGACAAGAAGAAACAATCTTGTTCAGAGGGTGTGAATTTTGCCTGCCTGGAATATCCTGTATCTTTGCTTTGCTCAACTGGCCTTATGTATGAAGCACTTTATCCAAATGCAGGAATTAAAGAACTATTACTACAGCTGGTAGACTGGAAATGTTTACAGATCCTATGTTACATTCCAAGATTCTATCTGTAAGTGTTATATGTGTTTGTAAAAGTGTTTAAAAAACAAAACTTGTGTAAGAAGTTACATATGTGATGTGTTATTTCTAGCACAGTTTGATTGAGCTTTTGGTGCCCAGCACGCTGAGTTGGATTGACCTGCATGCTGAGCAGGTCACTCAACATGTGGCAAAGCCCCCAGTCGTAGGTGATGGCACTCTGCAATGTGGACTTGCTGGAAGTTTATTTTGTTCAGCATATTTTTACTGAAATGCTTAAAACTGTTCAAGATCACGGCAGGAGCTGCGAGAGTGAAAGCAGGGCTCCAGCAGTGCCATACATCTACCTCTGACTTTTGCCTTCTTAACTCCTATAGCCTTACACTACCTTCAGCTGGAGGATCTTGAAGGGATAGAAACTGGCATAAAGAAGAGAATTGATGCTGCTGCATCAGTTCACTTAATGTTCCTGCAAAAGGAAGCCAGCTCCTAAAAGGCCCTTAAACAGTCTAGAGGGTAGCCAGCTGTTTACAACAGAACAACACATCCTTTTACTAAAAAATATTTTTAATCTTTTGAAAACACTTCCAGACATGAAGGAAAAGCCTGAAAAAACAGCCACTTGGGAAGAAGAGGGTTAACACATAAGTTTTTAATAGTTGTGGTCACATAACCACTGAAGTGTACCACAGCAGGGACTTCACAGCGTGGAAAATCTTGTTGTTTTTAATTCTGCTCTAAGAAACCCCCTTATTTTGCTTACTTCCCAGTGACCTGGCAACTAAGTTTCCTTTGCTGGAGAGTTGAGGAAGAAGCCCGTACAGGCAGTACTTGTGGTGTTCCAGTCCAGCGTGGGCAGCAGCATGTGGGTCAAATGCTTCTGTCATCTTAAACTTCCTCCACTTCTTTCAGGCTGTGCTCCAGGATAGTGTCTTGTCCCTGGAACTTAAAATAGCCACGAAACAACTTCTTCTGAAGCACCAGGGGAAACCAGTAGATATCATCTGCCCACATGCGATTGAACGGCACCTCATCCAGTTGAAACCACTGCGGACGCATTTCTGGTGGGAGAGAACAGAAGAACCTTGCATGAGACTTTCTCTTGGTGTTTTGGTGCCTAGGCTTGAATATCTGTCAACAAGCAGCTTCCCTCCACAGCCCCGTTGGGTGCGAGGGGGTTGGCAGGAGCAGTTCTGCATTCCTTGAGAGCAATACTGTCTCAGAAGAGAATGCACTCCCTTCCTTCCCCTGCACCAGCGACCTACCATCACTTTCTGTTGGCTCTCCATGAAAATGATCTGCCCGGAAAATGTGAACTTCCATAAGTTCAGAGTTGCCTACAAATTCAAATGTGATGTGGCCCATCTTCTCCAAGTTGTCCACAGTGAGTCCGCTCTCCTCCAGCAACTCCCTGCACAAGAAGCAGACTTCTCTAAGTGAAAGCGAGCAGTGGGAGAACAGCAAAACCCAGTCAATAGCTTTACTTGTGCATCCAAAACACTTCAGTGAACCAAAGGTGAAAGCTGCACCTGTAAAACGGAGCAAGGCACAGCAGAGTTCTGGCTGGCACCAATCTAACACCCTGCTTGCACCATGGTGGAGACAGGTCAGACTGGCTCCTGTGTAGCTTCAGGCTCCTAATAGGAAAATAGTCTGTGTTGGAAGGGGAGAACTGATTGATGGGTGTAATTCACACTCCTTGTGATGTGATGATCTTTCCTGAGATACAAGTGGGCCCACACTCCTGTGACTGTAGCTGAGTGTGCCTTAGGAACTCTGAGATACACTTTATTTAGACAGGCAAAAGGCTTTACCAACTTCAAGCTAAAGCTTCTAGAATTGTGGGGAGGCAGGTCATAAATACTGGAACATCTGTACTTGTTACAAGTCAGCTGCATCTGAGGGTAACTGGAGCTTATTTAAATAACCCCACGTGCTACATAACATCATTTGCGCACAGACCGCTAGGAGTACCATCTTCCATTCAAATGCTGTGTAAAACCCACAAAGCAATTGTGTAACCTTCCTGTTTCTGCTCTTTGGAAGCGCATTTAGCATAAGGAGAGGCTAGAAGACAAGACTTTTAAGAGCACTTTGAGAGACTTCCCAGCAAGCTCCTTTTCATGCATCACCATGCACGGCTCCTTGAAGCACATTCAACTACTTGCTCTGTTTATGCTACACACTTAAGGCTTCTTTTATTTTTACCTACCTCTAACAGAACCAGCAGAGCTTGAAGTTAATCATGGAGTTTCTAATGTACAACAATAAGGAATACTTTGAAACGGTCAGGCTGGGTGCATCCGCCACAAGTGTATCTTCAGTTCAGGTTAATAATTAATGTAGTTGCATATTTGGCAGTAACTTAACAATTTTAAAATGTAATGGAAATGATCTTTAAGGCTCCAGCTTTCTTTGGCATCAATTTAATGGAGCCCATCTTTCAAAATTATATTCCAACTTAATGTCTTAGGTAATTTTAGTTTATCTTCTTGAGAAACTGCATCCAAAATAGAGGCAGTTTTCCAGCAACAAAGCTAAAAGCCTCATTTTACACACTGTCATAATTGGACCACAAAGCACAACACTGCTATGGTTCTCCAAGCAATTTATCTGTCAGCTGTTTGGCTCTGTATACAGTAACTGGAAACATCACAGGTAGCAAACTAGAAATAATATAGTAGCTGAATGCTCCCCTTCCAAGAAATGCCACTGAGGCACTGAGGGTGCCCCACTGCTCGTGGGAACGTGGCATACCCAGTGGAAAATAAAAATCTTCCTGATACAGGCAACTTTTGTTCATGTTTCAGCTTAATATTTAACTAAGGACACTTCACACCTTACACCACCGCAAACCCAGCTGAGACAGCGCAGCATGGAACTGCAGCCTAACACCTCAACGCTGAAGGCACCACCACTGAGGTGGTGCAAGTTCAGTTTGATCTGGATGTGTGACACCTCCTGAAGCAGAGCTGCACCCCAAGCTTTCTCCCGGGAGAGGCAGCACCACAACAGTGTTGTTCTGACAGTAAGGTGGGCTGCATGCCCAGCGCGCTCGGGGGACTCCTGCCTGGTTGACCTCCACAGCAATCAGTGGAGCCATTCTGCAGTAAACAACACGCACCTAGGAAATAAAATGTTGATTTAAACTATTAGATTTACACCAGTCAGTGGCAATGTCAGCCTGGCAAGTGAAGGCCTGATCCAAGTAACAAAACTCTTCTCCCTCCACTCAGAGAAGATAAATACACAAAAAGCCACAGTCTAAGCATCAGGTACATTAACGCCATGCACTGCTGTGGGCACACCTGCACACAGGACCATTCTGCCCCTGCTGAGCTTACCACAGAACCTGGGCGGTTGCACCCACACAGCTGAGGAGACAGTTCAGGGCAAAAGCTGTTGGGTAGCTGTTGAGCACACCAACGCTGATCTTCCTGCAGGTGCGAGGGCCATGTCAGACACACATCAGAAAGTGAGGAGGTGGCAAAGTGTGGCTTTGTATCAGCAACATTCATGTAAAGCATGAGGTACCTAATTTCTGGAGGAGTTCAGCAATTCAGCTGCAATCTGCCATTTCTTTTTAATGACTAGACAAGAGAAAGAACTTCACATAATCAGTACTACAAGCTTCGAGTGGTACTGCACCTCTATACTGATGGAATTCAATTCCCTAACTCAGCATTAGGGCTTAAAAATGCCACTATGCAGTCCAGTAATACATTTCTACAGTGTCTTTCATAACGGACCTTTGAGAGATTTGAATATTTTGTCACTATGTTTTCATGCAGTAGTAAAAAAGCTGCTGGGAAGTAGCACCTGTTCAATATCTTCACAATTTAAACAATAAGCAGTACACTGGCAGGAGCTGCAATTCTGCTCTACAGCCAAAACTACACTCTGCACCTTTCCAAGCAGTGCAAGAACCTCTGCTTGCTGTTTAGATCAGAGTGCAAGAGATGGGAGGGAGGACACTCAGTGGCTTCCAGTTGCTAATAGACTGGATGTCAGTTAAAGATTTGAGGATGACAGGCCACGGGGAGCGATCCTGTTTGTTTGTGCATGTGGAGGATCCCCCTCATCTGTGGAGCGGGTGATTTTCTCTGTCCAGGGATGGCTCAAGCCTGTACTCGTGGGTAATGCACTGGTTATGAGGGTGTTACCAGCAGAGCCTGCAGCCCACCACAAATGGTCTAATGCCTCCATGGCCCTACCTGTGCCCCCATACCCGCCTCTCCCCAGGGCTCCGGCCAAGCCGGGCCAGGCCTCACCTGTGAGCCGCCTCCTCGATGCTCTCCCCCGGCTGCACCTTCCCCCCGAAGCCGTTCCAGAGCCCGGCTCCAAACCCGCGTTTCTTCAAGCCCAGGAGGACGCGGGGCGGCTGCACCACCAGGACGAGGGTGAAGAGCCTGGACGTGCACATGGCTCCTGGGCGAGAGGCGAGGAGGACGCGCTGAGCCGAGCGCTCCCGGCACCGCTTACAGGGGAG
>NW_010404404.1:20441-21680 GCF_000710305.1 Buceros rhinoceros silvestris | reverse complement strand
ATGCAATTTGCAACCTTGCTAATCCAGTTTCAGGAGGAATTGTGTTCTGTTAAAAGAGAATAGCAGGAGTGGGGAGCTGTGCCTCCATGTTCCTGACATCTTTGGGGAGGCTGCCCTAGCACTGGAAGTCTTTGTCTTTGCTTTGCTGTGATTTCTATGCCACTGTTGACCCTAATGAACAAAGTCCTCCTAGGAGCATCTCATCTTCTTCCCTTCCACAAGCGCCTTTTCTCTGATGCCTCTTCTCTGAAAGGGCTCATGCATCTTTCGCTCTTGAATACTTGTTTTAACTAACCTAGTAAACGTGAGTCATCCACTCCTCGACACACTGAGTCAGAAGGCTGGCGTGTACTTGCTTGACTCCTGTGGCCCCAGTTCCCCACGGTCATTAACACAGGTGTCCTTGCAACAGCTGTGGAGGGGGAGGAGGCTCTTCAGCCCTGCTTTGTGCAAGTGAGAAGGGCTGGCAGAGGGCTGAGCATTAGTGCATGTCTAAGCCTGTGACAGAGCAGTGACCTGCACACGGGTCTCTTGAATCCCGGGTGAATATGTCCCAGGAGAAATTTGGGCATGGAGTGCATTTTGGACCCTAGTGAAGGAAGTGATGAGGGACCTACAGGCTTGTGTCAGCAGGCTTGAGGGATCGGCTGAGTTTGTGCTAAAAGCCCAGCCAGTGCCCTTCGGGATTATACATGGGGGGTGCCAGGCAGAGATGGGTTCCTCATTGGAAGAGTTGCCTTGGGGCCTTGCTCCTAGAAATAAGTCTGTCTTGATCTGGGTCTGCTATACCCCCATGTCTGGTGTTAAACTGAAGCCGGGTTCAGGTTCAGTTGGCCTCGTTCCTGCTCCTTCACACAGACACACACCTCAGCACAGTGAAATCCTGACAGAGGCTTTTAAAAGTAGGACATTCTCCAGGAAAACTTTTTGCAACACTTCATCAGTTCTCTCCAGGCAAGAGTGTCTTCTGGCGGAGCTCTCCCCGGAGGGCAGCAGCCTCCAAAGTGAGATACCACCTCCCCACTGTGGCGACAGGGCTCCCAGGGGGCTCTGTGAGCTGGTGGTGGCTGTCCTCCTGCCCACTCCTTCTGTGCCACAGCCGCTGGCTCATGCAGAGCTGGCTCCTTCTGCAGCAAGCAGCACCCTTCTCCTTCCTTTCAGGGCAGCATGCTGGGGTTTTGTATGGGCCTTTTTTGGGGGGAGAGCATCTTCAGCTGCAATTAAACATCGGCATTACTG
>NW_010404404.1:20067-20318 GCF_000710305.1 Buceros rhinoceros silvestris | reverse complement strand
TGCCGGAAGCTTTGTAATATTGGCTCCCAGGTGGAAAGTAAATGCCTGCTGTTGTATTTTCTTGCTGCCTACAAGGGAAGACGATGTAAGGAGTCTGAGACAGAACATCTTTTTATCACAGCTTTTTTAGTTACAGATTGCAAAGTGCTTTGGTAAAAGTAAGTGTTGTAATTCCCGCTTGTTGATTAGGAAACAGAGGGGAGGGAGCCAAGTGGCTTCACCATGACAGCAAGGCAGCAGGAAAGCTGTGA
>NW_010404404.1:14602-19943 GCF_000710305.1 Buceros rhinoceros silvestris | reverse complement strand
TCACACTACTACCTCTATCCTGCTTCTCTGATGACTGCTTTCCTTTCCCCCAGATATTTGTATAACTCTGCTTACCACATGCCCGGCTTGAGAAGACTTATTCGTACTTGATGGTGTGTAGAAAACCTCTGACCATATACATCAACTTGTAGAGCAGGTAGCAATGTCATAGCCTACTGTGGTTGTAGGGTGTGTCTGACCTGGTCCCCCAGCCCCGAGGTGCAAGCTCTGAGGACCAGAGGCTGCTGCAGAGGCTGAGGCAATGTGTATCCCTGCAAATGAGCCGGGACATTTTCCTCAGCCTAGGAGTTAGTGCAGAGGGGCTGTGATTTGGAGGCAGTCTGTGAAGTGACTTGTCTAGTAAGTGTGTGGGCTTGCTGTGAACTCCTAGAATCTTTGCCAGCCTCTCCACTCTAAGAGGCACATAAGTCCCCCATGTCCTGGCCAGGCTCCAGCATGAGCTCCTCCAGCAGGTGTGTCAGCATGCCCTTAGTGATGCAGGAGAGCGTGTCTCTTTGTATTCATAGAGCTGGCATCGTCTGTCCTGGTGCTGCCTGCAGGGCCCCTGCCCAAGCAGCACTGCATAGTTCAGCACCTGCATATGTTCTTCACACAAGTTGTGTGGCTCCACAGGGGCTGGGAGTCTGGGCTGGCTTAAAACAAATCAATGAGGGTTGTAACCATGACTTGTTGCCAGTGTAAATTGAAAGCCTTAATAGCATATGTAGGGCGAATTACAGTACATCAAGGTGTGATATTCTCTTTACTGGCACCCTCCAGGGAGCCAGGAGACAACAGGCAACAGGATTATGGTTTGCAGATGATATGCATGATAACTTCACCTAGACATATGCACCTGTTTCCCTCACTAAGCAGATGTTCTGGAGGCTGTTAAGAGGACATCAGCCTCTTGATGGTGCGTCAGAAAATGCCATGTAACTGTGCCTGTTCACATCACTGCACACAGCACCTCTGCTGCTTGGCGAAGGGCTGGAGCAGCCCTGCCCTGGCACACCGAAACCGCAGTCCTTGAGGCAGACTGGATCATTTCAGCATTTGAAAGCTGAGCCCTTTCCTGGCTCTCTGCCCAGGCAAATCCCTAAGCCAGGAAAGGGAGTTTCCCCCGTGTCAGGAGGGCGAAGTTTGGCTGGCTCAGTGCCTGGGATGTCAGTCTTTCTGCAATCTCACTCGTGCACCAGCAGCTACAATAATTTCCATGTTGTAGCAGGCATCTTTAAACATGACCTGGCAAGCTGCACAGGACACAGAGGGACCCACTTTGTGCTGGAGTAGACTTACTACCAGGATGGAAAGAGCTGGACTCCCTGGCATTGGATTGTACCGGTACCATCACCAACACACTGGACCACTAACTTCAGGATTTAAATTTTTTTTCCCTTTTTAAAAATCATTTTTCCCAAATGCAAAATGAGCTTTTTGGATTAGTTTGCATATCTGTGAATGGTGGCTGATGGGTCATCCCTGTGGGAGAGCAGAAATGTGAGCTGCCCCACAAAGCTTCCCATGTTAACCAGACTGCAGGCAGAGGATCTCTCCCGGCATGAGCAAGCAGACCAGCCCAAAGGTGAAGCTGCCCCAAGGTAACCCATGTGCCACAGTGTTCTGACTCAGCAGTTTTTGGCCTGTGGTCTGTAAAAGCTGTGAATTATAGGATCTGCAAAAGTTAATGAAGAAGAGGTAGGCAGGTGTGCATTTACTGCACAGGAGCCAGCATCTGGATGGAAAGCATTTGGTGTTCATAAATCCTCAGAAGACTGAGAGTGTCCTCTCGAATTCTGTGGGAGGGAAACAAACCCTGCACTTGCATCTTTCACGTTGTGCCTCCATTAGGAAAACAAGTCATGTTAGATGAGAAGTGCATTGGCAGGGGTGTCATTACATATCACTGATACCTCTAATCTACACAGAACTTCGCACATGGTGTTATGAACCTGTGCAAGTGCATACAGTCAGCAAAGGCAAGACCTGTAATTCCCTGCAGGGCCAGCAGCAGTAAGTGAGTAGCAGTACATGAGGTCATCTCATCAAGAACATGGGCAAATTCTGGAACACTGGCTGCAGTCGTTGCCTTGGAGGGCTGAGGTGCGTGGAATTTAAGATCTCATTTTTGCCAGAGTTAAGAAGGTATCTTCCCCATCAACCTCACATCCATGAAAGAAGATGTCTTCCCAAGTGTTGAATGAAAGCTGGGAGAGCTGCACAGAGGCTGTCCAAGAGCCCTTGGATGTCCTCAGGAGTCCTTGCTGTTTGTACACAGTGAGAATTGCTGTGATTATGGTCCCAGAACAAGCCCTCACTGCTTCAGTGAAATACATCTGTCACATACAAGGTGCAGATGTATTGCCCCAAACACCAGGCTTAAGATTACTCTGTCTTCCTTATTTTCATCTCCTAGAGGAGCTGTGGTGTGGGAGGAGCACTAGGAGGGGATGCTTCCATCTCAGCACCTCTGGTCTGTGCGTGCCTTGGCTTTGTCTCTATGCATTTGTTGATGCTGAGCAACCCCACCGCATGTAGTGTGTGTATATACTGCATTTTAATAGATATAGGGTCACTGACTTAACATACACCGTTGCTATAGTAACAGAGGTTTCCTTGGTAACAGTTGCAGAAAATAATCCAGTACCAATTAAAAATAAACTGTTTGGAAAGGGGGCTGGGTGAGAAGGGATACTGCTGAGAATCACCTTCCCCTTTATTGGTTCGTCTCCCAGGGACTTGGAAGATTGATTAATGCTTGAAATAACCTTTCTTAACCCACAGTGAACCAAAAAGGTGGGATGAATGTGGGTGCGGTGGCTAAGGCTGCCATCCTGAAGCAAAAACAAAGGGGAAGAAGTGTGTCTGGGTTACAGCAGTAATACAGCAGGATGATGCTAAATCTCTCCATTAGGTTGAAGTCCCTGGGGAGGAAAAACAAAGGAGTGTTTCTGTCCTTCCCTCCCTCCACTGTCTCCATGCCATATCCGTAACACAACTATAGAGTCTTTATTAGCATACTGATTAAAGCCGTAGGCAATCCAGGCTCCAGGGGAATGTTACCAGGATGCCTATCTCAGACAGTGTGTGCGTCAGTGCGGTGGGAGTTCCTCCATCCAATTTGATGTTGTTTGCCTGTACCCATCCTTTCTCTCAGTGCCATTGCTCATTGCTTGTGCCTGTGCCAATAGGCATCCGAGACCCTGGGGCCCAAGGGAAGCTGGAAGCAAAGTATGATGCAAAGTGAGGAGCCCGCACCTCAGTGAGAGAGGAGACAACATTGCCTCCTTGCAAACACGGGATGCATGGAATGGGTTTCCAGGTGCAGATGGGCACAGTTCCACTGTCAGCCTTCAGCTGTTTGTGCCTGTGATGCCACACTCCTGTCATTCCACACATGCCCAGGGTGCTTGCTAAGTTTTGTTAAGAGATTTACCAGTTGTCAGCAGAATCCCTTAACCTGGTGGCAAGACAGCATGCCCCCTTTCAGAGAGGAGCTGCTGTAGGAGGAGAGGCAAAGGAGAGGAGGTGGTGACGGAGCTGCTGAGAGGAGCGGTGTGTGCAGCCAGGAGCTGCTCTTTTCTGATCTGTAGCCGGCAGGGCTCCAGGGCACACCAAGCACGAGTGTCACAGGAGGGCGCTTAGTGTCCTCCCCTGCAGACCAGAATGTCCAGGGCTTGAGTGACAGGCACAGCCTAAGCACATGCAGTGGAGGCTTTATCTCCTGCTTCTGCAAGGAGAGAGGAATCAGAAACCAGTGTGTTGCTCTCCTTGCAGGGACATGACCTGTGTCATGATACCTCTGTGTCATCCTCGACACTGTGTGACTGCTTAGCTACCCACATGGGAACTGCAGTTGTGCTTGGGAAGCTGAGGGAGGTGATGTGCCTGTGACTTGTCCCAAGCTGTGCAGTACATGGTAGACCTGGAGCCAGCTCTCCTGGCTGCTGGAGCAGAGTTTGCTCCCTGCAATGACTTAATCCCAGCTGGCAAATAAGTACCACCCAGCTGCTCGCTTACTCCCCTTCTGGTGGGAGTGGGGAGAGAATTGGAAGAGTAAAAATGAGAAAATGCATGAGTTGAGATAAAGACAGTTTAATAGGTAAAGCAAAAGCTGTGCACACAAGTGCAAAAAAGCAAACCAAGGAATTCATTCACCACTTCCCGTCGTCAGGCAGGTGTTCAGCCACCTCCAGGAGAGCAGGGCTCCATCACACATAACAGTTACCTGGGAACTCAAACTCCATTGCTCTGAACATCTCTCTCTTCCTTCTTTTTCCCCCACTTTATATGCTGAGCATGACATCATATGGTACGAAGTGTCCTTTTGGTCAGTTGGGGTCAACTGTCCTAGCTGTGTCCTCTCCCAGCTTCTTATGCACCCCCAGCCTATTTGCTGTGAGAAATGTGAGAAGTAGAAAAGGCCCTGACTCTGTGAGCACTGCTCAGCAGTAAGGAAAACATCTCTGTATTATCAGCACTGTTTGCAGCACAAATCCAAAATGCGGCCCTATGCCAGCTACTCTGAAGAGAATTATTCCAGCCAAAACCCGTACACTCCATCCCTAGCTATTGCATGTCTGTGGGCTACATGTCACTGAGATGGCTGGCATGTGACAGCAGTAGATTCTCATTTAATTCACTCTTCCTGAAAACGGTTTTCTCTGCAACCAGTCAATGGCTTGTTGCCCTGATTTCACCATGAAAAATCCCACTGAGTTGGGTGTAGTCTTCCTGCTAGGTTTGATGCCTTAGACCATAGGGAATCTTCTGAAGGACAAATTGTGAAAAAGCAGTCCCTCACTGAGAGACATGGTGGAAGGATCCAGGAGCAGAACAGAGGGTGAAAGAAGAGAGATTTGGTATAGAACATCTAAACACCTTTGTCTTAAAGGTCTAGTGCAAGTGGGACCCAGGCAGGAGCTGCCATGCCTGCAGTTGGGGGACTCCTCTCTGTCCTCCCCAAACCAGGTGAGTTTCTTTCTGTTTAATGGCCCACCTCTCCTCATGCTTCTCTGTTCCTCCCTCACAGTGACCAAGCTGCAGGTGAGCAAGTCAAAGCGGAGCATCACTCTGGTAGAGAACCGACCAATCCCCCTCAACTGCTCGGTGAAGTCCCAGACCAGCCCCGACTCTCACTTTGCTGTGCTGTGGTATGTTCACAAGCCCTCTGATGCCGATGGCAAGCTCATCCTGAAGACGACCCACAGCTCAGCTTTTGAGTATGGCACCTATGCAGAGGAGGAGGGGCTGCGGGGCCGGCTGCAGTTCGAGCGCTCAGCATCAGGGGGGCTCTTCAGCCTTACAGTGCAGCGGGCGGAAGTCCGAGACAGTGGCAGCT
>NW_010404404.1:8613-14540 GCF_000710305.1 Buceros rhinoceros silvestris | reverse complement strand
CCGCTCAGCATCGGGGGGTCTCTTCAGCCGTACAGTGCAGCGGGCGGAAGTCCTAGTCAGTGTCAGCTACTACTGCCACGTGGAGGAGTGGCTGCTTAGCCCCAACCACGCCTGGTACAAGCTGGCAGAGGAGGTGTCAGGGCGGACGGAGGTGACCGTCAAGCAGCCAGGTACCACATGCCGCGCTGGTGGGGTCCTCTTGGCATCAGCTCTTGTTGTGCAGCTTGTGAGCAATCCAAGGTTTTCTGGGGCAACAGGGTTCCTCTCCCCTTCTTTCCATTACAGCCTTGTCATCTCTTCCTTGCATCTTCATGCCTGCTCATCCCTGCACAAAGAGGGACATTTTCCCCCTTTGATGTGATCCTCCTCCATTTAGGCTGGGTTGGTGGGCATTTCAGTGTCCCCACCTGAAGGCTGTCTGTCCCTCATTATCTAGAGAGCCACCGTATCCAGACAGGTTTCTTTATATTCAAGAGCATCATGTAGCAAGAGTGTCGACTAGCGACCTACTGAGAGAGAACTGGCGTGTGCCTGCCTGGGAAAGCATTTTTATGTTTTGCACACAGTTTAATTTTACTCTGTGCCTGTATCCTGGCAGGCGTGGGGAACCTTGTCTCTTTTCCCTCTGTGCTGCGCACATGAGATGTGAGTAACAAGTTTAAGGAGTTGGGGAACTGGCTGCCAGGAAAGGAGAAATCTGCTCTGCTGGTGCTTTCTGTGGCAGCAGACATCCCTGGTAAAGGTGGGCTGATGGAAGGAGCTAAATATGGCACTCACAAGCTGGGGACAGAGCTCTCATTTTGTGCAAAGCAGGGAGGCAGGGAGTCTCTGAGAGCAGCCTGAACCCGTGTTCTGCTGAGGCAGAACATCGGTGCTTCTCAAGGAGGCCTGCCTTGTCTCCACTTGCTCTGGGTGTCTGTTTCTGGAAAGTAAAACCCCTCAGGCAGGAGGGATGCATCTGCATAGCAGGGCTGGACTAGGACACTTGATGCATTTTCTCTGTCTGAATTTGGCTTGCTGGGCACAAGTTCTGTGGATGGGACTATGAGTGGTGGTCCCCAGCACAGCTTTGCCTGCTTGCACGGGAAATGCAGCAGGCCACAGTGTGCTCCTTGCTGATGGTCTCAGCTCCTCGTTTCTGTCTGCAAAGTCCCAAGATGGCTGTGAGGTGGTCAGGGAGGGGAGAAGCTGTGATCTGCCCCCTCCTTTGCATTGTCCACCTCTTTCTGGGAAGTACAGTGCCCATTGCTTGCTGCAGAAGCTGTACCAGGGAAGTCCAAACTGTGCCCCCGGAAAAAAGTTGTGAAGGCCTTAGGAGTGTACAATGTGTCATTTCACGTAAAGAACTGATTGCAGTCAGCCCCTGTGTATCAATGAAATCATTGACCAAAACCCAGGGACATTCCCAAGGCAGCAAAACACTGTGTGTGACTTTGCCTTCGTGCCACTTCTCGTTTTGCAGTGGTGGTTCTCTATAATCAGCCATCTGTTCTCCACTTTGCTTTTTTCCCTTTTCCAGCAACAGGAGGGTTTACTGGTCAGGGTGTGACCAGGCCGCTACCCTCCTTCAGGAGAAGATGAGAAAAGATTGAGTTGTGACCTCCCTTCATAAGGTGTCTTAGGACACTCCCAGTCCTACTGGGAGATTGTGGATTTCCAGTTCCCTATGCTGAATGGGGCATTGTTGGCGGCTAGCCTGAGATTTTCAGAAAACCCTAAAAAGCACAAGTCCTGTTTTCTTTTGCTCCTCTTCTTTTTTTGCTATCTTTTTTCCCCTCATTTCATTAATCACACCCCAGGATTGTGGCCATGTGGGAAGGGCTTGTAGGGGGGACAAAGGATCCTTACAGCCCTTGGTCATCTTGTCTTTCTAATGGCTTTTTTCCATAGATAACCGCCTGCAGGTGAACCAGACTCACAAGAACATCACAGTGCTGGAGAACCAGTGGGTGACCCTGGAGTGCCTGGTCAGCAGCCGGACCAGCCCCTCATCCCAGCTTTCAGTGGAGTGGTACATCTGGAGGCCAGGCCACCCAGAGAAGGAGATGGTGGCCCGGCTAAGCCGACAGAGCACCCTACGCTATGGGGACGTGGCAGCACTGGGTGACCTGCGGAGCCGGCTGCACCTGGAGAGCCCGTCCCCGGGTCTCTACCTCCTCTCTATCCAAAACGCTACCGTGCGGGACAGTGGGGCCTATGACTGCCGTGTGGAGGAGTGGCTCCTCGACCCCAGTGACCGCTGGTACAAGCGGGCAGAGGACCTCTCTGGACTCATCACCCTCACCGTCAAGCAGCCAGGTGAGAAGTACATCATGCCAACAGCTTTGAGCATCCCACTGCCCTCTTGGACCAAACGCATGAGTCAGCATCTCTCTGTCATTGACAGTGGGTCTGGACAAAGGGCAGGACTGCTGTGCTACAGACCGTGCTGATGCTTTCTTTCATGTCTTCTTGGGTGCACCCTTGGTTTTCTGGAAGGAGCATAAAGCAAGTCCTGCAAATACAGCTATATTGTGTCACCACTGCATCTGCAAATCTACTTTTTTACACTACTTTTGGCAGATTCAGTAGGATACGCTTCCAGTTTTATTCACATTTTGATTGAGAATGAGAGGGGAGAAACTATCTGTTTCCTAGGTGTGTGCCCCAGGGTCAATGTCCTTGCATGAAAGGAGGCAGCAGAGGAGATTGAGACCCTTGTGGGTGTCCAGGCAGTTTCTCACGCTGTTGCTCCCCATTCTGTGAGTCAAGAAGCAGATGTGGTGTGTGCAGCTCCAGGGATTCATCTGTTGGTTGCGACGAGGGCTCAGGCTTCTTCATGGGACAGGAGTTAGCTCTAAGGAGCCTACCTCTATATGGCAAGGGTGTATGCCTCTATACGGGCTTGTGAGCCACCCCCTTGCTGGTGATAGTGGTTCGAGTGGATTCTGCTGCCTAACACCACCGTTTTGGCCACGCATCAGCGGTTGCCGCAGGTGCTGCTTGTTCTTTCCATGATTTAATGGGGGAAGAAGTGCTACAGAAGTTCAATCCAGGGAGGAAACTACAACTTTAAAGGGTTGTGAGTAGGAACAGAACAGAACAGAACAGAACAGAATAGAATAGAATAGAATAGAATAGAATAGAATAGAATAGAAATTTCAATTGGAAGGGAACTACGATACTCATCTAGTCCAACTCCCTGACCATGTCAGGGCTGACCAAGCATTAAAACACGTTGTTAAGGGCATTGTCCAAATCCCCTTAAACACTGACCAGCTTGGACCACTGGCTGCTTCTGTAGGAAGCCTGTTGCAGTGTTTGACCACCCTCTTGGTCAAGAAATGCTTCCTGATCTCCAGTCTGAACCTCCTCTGGTGCAGCTTTGAGCCATTCCCCACACGTCCTTCACTGGATACCAGAGCGAAGAGATCAGCACCTCCCTCTCCACTTCCCATCTTTGGGAAGATGTTGAGAGCAATGAGGTCATTCCTCAGGCTCCTTTTCTCCAAGTTAGACAAGCCCAAATCCTCAGCCTCTCCTCAAAGGGCATGGCTTCCAGCCCTTCCACCAGTTTTGTTGCCTTCCTCTGGACATATTCAAGGACCTTCACATCCTTTTTCGGCTGTGGGGCCCAGAACTGCACTCAGCACTGAAAGTGAGGCTGCGCCAGTGCTGAATACAGAGGAGTAATCACCTCTTTTGACCAGCTGGTTCTGCTGTGTTAGATGCACTGCAGGATGTGGGTTGCCCTCTTGGCTGCCAGAGCATACTGCAGACTCCTGTTGAGCCTGATGCCGATCAGCAACCCCAGACAACCTTCTGCGAGGTTCTTCTCCAGCCCCTCCTCTCCCCATTTATACTTGTGCCTGGCATTACTCTGTCCTATGTGCAGATTCCAGCATTTGGACTTGTTAAATTTCATTCTGTTAGTCAGTGCCCAATGCTCCATTCTGTCTAGATCCTTCTTGCAAGGCATCTTGTCCCTCAAGAGAGTCAACAGCACCTCCCAGTTCAGTATCGTCAGCAGACTTGCTAATGGTGCATTCAATTCCTGCATCCAGGTCATTGATAAATAGATTTATCAGGACTGGCCCTAGAACTGAGCCCAGAGTAATGCTGCTGGTGATTGCTCACCACTGGTAAATTAGTTCAACAGGACTTTCCCTTTGGGAACCCATGCTGACTGTGCCTGATGATTGCATTATTCTTTACATGTCTTTCAGTAGTACCCAGTATAATCTTCTCCATAATTTTTTCATGAGGTTAGGCTAACAGTACCCCTAGTTCTTGGGTCTTTCCTCACACCCTTCTTGTAGATTGGAACAATGCTGGCTAGCTTCCAATCAGGAGAGACCTCCCCAGATTCCCAAGGCCTTTGGTAGATGATCAAGAGGGGTCCTGCCATAACATCCACTAGCTCCTTCAGTACTTTGGGATTAAATCCCATCAGGCCCCATGGACTTGTGAACATTCAGCTGATCCCTTACAACTTCTGTGTTCATGAATGGAAAGTCACTGTTCCCACACTCGAGGTCCTCTGGCTCAGTATTGTAAAAGACGGAGGCAAAAAAACCACTGAATGCCCTCCCTTCTTCTTCATCCCTGTTAGTCAGGGAACCGTTTTCAACAAGTATCAGTCCAGTGTTTTCTTTAGACCTCCTTTTGCTATTAACAAACTTTAAAAAGGCCTTCTTGTTAGCTGTCACAACACTGGCCAGTTTCAGCTCTAACTAAACTTTGGCATTTGGTGTCTTCTCCCTGCGTATACAAACAACAGCTCTGTAATCCTCCTGCGAAGCCTGACCTCGCTTCCAGAGATCGTACAATTTCTTTTTCCTCTTCAGTTCCACGAGATGTTCCCTGTTCAGCCAAGCTGGTCTTCTGCTCTGCTTGCTTGACTTAAGACACGGTGAAATTGCCTGCTTCTCTGCTTCTAAAAAAGGTGGTTCTTAAAGACTGTCCAGCGCTCATGGACTCCTAAGCCCTCAAAAGCAGATTCTCAGGGTACTCTGCTAAGTTTCGTCTGTTTTAACAACAGATAAGCTGCAAGGACAATTTACCTTTGGAAAAACGAATTCCCCAGTTTTTGAGGCATATGACGTAAGTTTAAATGTCTGTCTTAAAGTCTGTAGATCAAAGAGCAGTTATGGTTCTCATTGGCTGGGTGCTTCCCAGCATGTAAAGCAACCACTCTGCAAGTACCGCTGTAGTGCTTTGTACCTGCCCTCGTTTGCAGTGAGGTGTCAGCCTCGTAACTCTGCAATAGAGCTGGCAAAAGGGCAAGATTCTGGAAAGGTTTTAGTGATCATTCCTGGTAGTGAAGATTTGTACTGCAAAGGGCCTCTTTCAGGAGACAGCACAGCCCTTATCTGCCAGCTCTTTGCTTGGGATACTGCAGGCCGAGATGGCTTGAGCAGAAACCCCCCAGGCAATCACTGTTCCCTGCGTGCCTGCATGGTTGTAAATGCAGCTCTTCATCCAGACTGAGTAGTGCCAACCCTGATGGAGTGGTGAATGAATGGCAGGAGAAATCCCTGAGGCTCATTTTAAATTGTGGAAGGATGTGAAATGGGAAGAAGAGGAGGAGTTGGGGGTGCACTAATTCAAGATAATTATTTTTCTGTAAGTGCTTTGCTGTTGTTTGTTTTTCTTCACACCAGCCAGGAGATAACACAATGACTAATGTAAAAATAGTGTAGCTTGTGACTCATGTCTCATTAGTAAAGATCTCCGTGCTCATCTTTCAGGACTATAATCATGAGAGCAAAGAGGGGAAAAAAAACCTCTCAGAACCTTCAGACAGCAGTTCCCCTCTTTCTGCTTAAGCTGTTGAGCTGGGGGAGGCTTTGTGTTGGTTTTGAAAAGCCATTTCCTTCCTTTCCTCCTTTTTACCTCAGTAGTCCTCGAAATCTCAGGACTTAACCTCATTCCTTTTCTGCTCATTC
>NW_010404404.1:0-8500 GCF_000710305.1 Buceros rhinoceros silvestris | reverse complement strand
TGCTGGGTAACATGTGAACTGAAAACACTTGTGTTGTCCATCACCTGAAGAGCTCTGGCCTTAATAAAGATTTTTCTTCCAGGACCATTTTAAAAGTGTAGAGCAGGTGCTGTAATGAGAAGCCCCGCCAGGCTCAGCAGCCCCACAGCTGACTGGAGCTGGGGGAGAGCTGCCCCCTCCTGTACAGGGTCTGTACAAAGGAGTGCTTGTCCAGCTATCTTTGCTGGAGGAGAAAGTGTCTATCTCTTTGGTGAGCTATCAGCTTGCCCTTCTTGCTCAGCTCCCATGTCGGGCTTTTTAATCTTTAAAATGAAGGCTTAGAGACTGATTGAAATCCCTGGAGTATGTGTTCCCTGGCAGAATGACTAAACCGAATGTTAATTGCTCTTGAAGTCAGCCTTTAATCAACTCATCTTGGGTTCTGGCCACTGTATCTCAGTTAGGTAAAAACACCTCTTTAGCAAGAACGAGAGAGGGAGACTTTTGGAAGCATCTTCGCTGTGTCTGTTCTGAGGACGTCTTCATGGAAGAACCTCTTATCTAAATAATTTCCAAAATTGCTGGGAAAAATCCTCTCCTTTTCTGTCATACTGATTTTCAAGTCCTTTGAGTGCTCTCAAAGAAATAAAAAATAAGCATGGAGTGCAATGCTCTGGTATCTGGGGAGTAGTAATACATTGCTCCTCAGCACACACGTACCAAACCTCAGTATTTCCTGCCATGATCTTGTTGCACATTTGGATGAGCTGCAGCAGCTTTCTCCTCTCGCAGACACCTGTTACTTGGTGTGAGGGTCTGTGTGGACAGGGTGGTAGCACAGAGCTTGCAGCCAAGCTCCTGTTTGACTCTGTGCCAGCTGAGGTGAGGTGAGGATGCTGCACCTATGGGGTTGACCACAGAGGTACCTGTGGGACTTAGCATGCTGCATCAAGCCTTTGGGTCTTCCTTGGATAACATCCAGCACCGAAGTTCTGACAGTGAGTTTGTGCCAGGGCAGGGTAGCTTTGGCAATAGCATTTTGCTCGGCACTCACATCTCCTCTTTTGTCATCTCAGATCCCACCTTGCAGGTGGACACGGCCACTGCCAACCTCACGGTGCAGGAGAAGGAGTCGTTCCCACTGGACTGTAGCATCCTGTCCCGCTCCAGCCCAGAGTCCCACTTTGCAGTGACATGGTACAACCTGCGGGCCAAAGAGGCAGGTGGCCATGCAGAAGAGGATGAGGAAGAGGAGGAGGAGAGGGAAGCAGTGCTGAGTGTGGGCCCTGACGCAGTCTTCAGCCCTGAGGCTGGTCGCTGGGAGGGCCGCCTGCGCTTCCAGAGGCTCTCAGCGGTGCTTTTCCGGCTGACGGTTCTGCAGGCTGGTGATGGTGACACTGGCAACTACTCGTGTCGCGTGGAGGAGTGGCTGGTGGACCCCAACGGCGTGTGGTACCGGCTGGCGGAGGAGGAGTCAGGGACAGTTGCTGTTCACGTGCAGGATGCAGGTAAGAAGAGGCAACGACCCTCTTGGAGGCATGGTCCTGGTATCCCCTGCACCTTTGTGTCAACCGAGATAAAAAGGCGAAGGAGTGAGTGGGACTGCTTCTCACTTGCACTGGGGCAAGAGGTGGAGCTGGGGCATTTCCAATGAGCTCAATGGCTCGCAGCCCAGCTCCAGCTCGCAGCCCACCTCCAGCTCTTGCCTGGGCTTAAGCATCTGCACTGTACTTAGCTCTGTGCCGGGGCTGCCTGCCCCACAGCGCTTACTTGTGTGTCTTATGTCACTGGGGGTGGACATTGCCCCCCACTGGGGTTTAACCCTTCCCTTTGGGAAACACCCTGAAATTTGGCTTAGCTCTGCACAAGGGTGCAGGCTGGGGCACAGGGGTCTCCTCCCAGCAATTCATGAAGTCACTGGATGGGTTAAAGACCCCAGAGATAACTGAGGTTATTTAGAGTTTTGTGGGCCCTTAAGGGAGATGCCCTGGGTTGCTGCCTCTGTGTACCACCACTGAGGGATCATCTCCTTGCGAGGCTTTATAAGGTAACATAAAATCCACACCAGGGAGGACTCTCTCTTGCACTTATTAAACTACTGGGGGGATAAAGCCAAAACATGCCCTGTGATAACTTTCTTCTACTGCTCTGTTTTCCAGTATTGGTATTTTTCTCAGAGCTCTGCCTCCTGCATTGACACAGATTAATGAGCATCTGGGTTTTTCCGTTTCTGAAGAAGTTTGTAGGCCCAGTGTTGCAGAGAAGCCATGAAGTGTCACTGTCCTGTGTCTCTTTTTCAGGCTCCACCCTGCAGTCTGTCATCTGCTCCAGTGATGCCCTCTTCTACTTTGTGTTCTTTTACCCATTCCCCATCTTCGGCATCTTGATCATCACCATCCTCCTGGTGAGGTTCAAGAGCCGAAACTCCAGCAAGAACTCGGAGGGCAAAAATGGGGTCCCCTTGCTGTGGATCAAAGAGCCTCACCTCAACTACTCTCCCACTTGCCTTGAGCCACCAGTCCTCAGCATCCACCCGGGAACCATGGACTAAAGAAGCAGAGGTGCCTGAGGGGGCGTGCAGAGAGAGAGAGAAACAGACACACACCAGGAACCCTAAGGAACAGAGTGGGGTTTGTTGTTCTTGTTTCATTTGTTTAGCGTCTGTGCTCTGATGTGGCAGCTGAGCTCTGTGGAGTGCCCAGCCGGCGCAGATGGGAAGGTCCAGGGCTTCCTCCAGCGCCTGTGGGAACGTATCCCCTCACCCCAAGAGACAGAGGGCGTGTGCACTTGCTGTACATAGCGGATGTTCCTCTTGGATTAATTTTGCTCACATCAGTGGCTGTCCTTTGGGCCGTTAGTTTTTGTTGCCATTTCTTCTTCAGTCAGTCAAAGAACCATAGGCTTCCTCCACCCTGCACGCAGCAAGGAGTTCCTAGGAGGCGTTTGGTCCTGGGATGATCTCTTTGGAAGTTTATGTTCTTCAAAACAGACTGGTTTTCCTCTCAGAGGTGGTGCCATGATGAAGAAGGTCTTTTCCCAAGGTGCGCTGAGCTAGCTCCTCCCTCTTCCAAAACAGAGAAAGCCTGGTCCAACTTTGGACGGGTTAGCTGGTCTATCAGGAGGTCTATTTCAAAGAGTGGCTGTAGCCTCGTCATATTCTTGCTTCCATCTTCCTGTTCTCTGAGGAGAGAGCAATTCACCTTTTGAGAGCGTTCCCAGGTCTTGGAGAGACTGAATATTCAGTGCACTTGTGGTCAGGACAAAAGCAATTTAGTTTGTCTCCAGGAACTGAAGGGGACGAAGAAGGGAGGACATCTGAAAGCCCTGATTTTCTTGGCAGCAAAGAGGGTCGTCGTACAGTCCAGCTTTACCAGAGTCATCTCCACCCTGGTGTCCATGCTGCCACTTCTGACGAGGCGAGTACCCTCTGTGCCCCAGTCATCTGGGGATGGGTGGCTGAATCCAGTCTCAAGATTTCAACATGACCAAAGTAATGACTCTACGAAGGGGGAAAGGGGAAGCTCCATGCGTTGAGTTCATTGCCCCTGGATGGTTCAGACAAGGAGCCCAGTTGCAGCCAGGCCATGCAGTGGGGACATGCAATTAACCACCACAAGTTTCCCTGCGGCTTATGCTACTTCCTGGCGTGAGCTTGGACAAGGCAAGGAGCCTGCACCACACTGGCACCCAGGGGGCTTCCTGGTCCCCTTGGGCTAAGAGAGATCGTCCCCTGCGTGTGTGCGTGCATCTGCTGGTTTTTGTTCCTGGGGCTTTAGGAGGAGAAAGAATTTCTCCATAAGCTTCCCCTCCTGGTAAAGTCACCTGCTCTTGTTGTAGGCAGTTGCTGTGGCAGGAAATGCTGTTCTTTCTGTGAAAGATATGGCTCTTGCGAACCACACCTGGGCTCTTGCCACTTGGGGCACTTGAGCTCCTGTACCCTGTAATGCCAAGTACCCCTGCCCTGTCCTGTCCTGTCCTGTCCTGTCCTGTGGAGGAAACCGCCTCCTCCCCCATATGCCCTAAGCATTATGTCTGGCGGAAGGAAATGTTTGCCAAAAATGGCCTTTTGTTGTCTTCCTTGATGTCTTCCTGGCAAATCCAGCCATTTACTTTTTGCAGCATGGCTGAAGCCAACCGGGGCAGATGGGTGCAGCCACAAGACCCCCCCTGCCTCACGTTTGAGAGGTGCCATACTCACAGCCGCTGTCCTCTTCAGGAGGGTCAGACTGCTCTTTGTGAAGAGAAGGGGACCTCAGCAGATGCTCTGTAGTCCTAGTTGGTTAGACCCTGATGCCTTGATGTGTCAGAGGTGGTGAAGCCTTGGGTGGGAGATCTGCACCATGCATCCTCTCTCCCACATTTGGAGAGGACCCACGTGGCCACGGATTGTCCCATGTCAGGGTGTTTGAAGTCAGCCACCTCTGCTCCTCCCCTAGAACAGCACTGGCTTCTTCTACCACTGGGAAGGCCGAATCTCACTCAACCCTCTGCAAAGTCTGTCTCCTCGAGACATAAACTTACTGGCCCCAGTGTATGCATAATATCACACTCCTATATATATATATAAATATGTATCATACACCCGCGCACTTGTCTTCCCTTTCTGCATAAGGCGTCTGCAAAGAGAGGAGTGGGATGAGAAGTGAATGGAAATGAAGAACTGAGGCGCAAACAGCAGTAGCTGCAGCCAGTGGGTATTGTTTCGTAAATGTAGTAGATTCTGTACATACTGCTCCCGGGCAGGAACTGTAACTCATTGCAGCTTTAAAGGAAAAAAAGAAAAGAAAGTAGGTGGGAGCCATTCCTTCCTGGAAGAGCACTGTGCTGCGTCCAAGCCACGCTCCTTCTCGTCAGCCTGTGTGCCCTGGAGCAGGGCTCTCCCGAGGGCTGTCCCATGGCCCCCTCCTCCAGGCTGAAATGGGTTCCTTCCCAGCTTGACAGTTCCTGCACCAAGCGCAGGCTTTCCCAGGAAGCAGCTCCTGTGCTGATCCCTGAATGTACCTTGACATTTCTCTGTTCCTCTGGCAGTGTGTTGCCTAATCTCAGACTACTCTCTGTTTTTATAAGGCAGACTCTTCCTGTAACAAGTTTTAACATGAAGCTTTTCAAACCACTCTCTCTGCTGTAACTTTCTGTAACGAACCCAAGAGAAGAGAGAGGTACCCCATCCATGCATGATGTGGAATAACGTTTGGGAGGTTTTTTTTAAAAAAAAAAAATCGAACAACAAAAAACTTTGTACTATGTTGCACTAAAACATGTTTTATACAACACACCTGAGAGCTGTAGTAAACTGTGTTGAAATTGTGAATCTTATTGCTGCTGGTTTTGTGAGATTTGGGCTTTCATTATGCACACTTCCTTCATAAAGGGCTGCTGAACTCCCCCGTTTAGGCAGCCTCTCCCTCTCCCACCGCCCTCGTTCCCTGACGCATTAACTCTCCTCCTGCCCTAGTAGTGCAGCTCCACTCTCTAGCAGGCTGGAACTTGCAGACACCCTCTGGCTCTTCATACTTGTCTCTCCCATCCCTTAATTCATACTATCATAGAACACAACATTGAACAGAGACGTGTGAGGTCTGTTTATTGAATGGGATGCGCTGGTTTTGAAATTGCTCTGAAAATAGTACGTACTGCTGTGTCATAGTCTGGATTTGAAGAAAAAACATACTTTTTTTTAATGGAATTATCCATAGCAAATGTTAACCAGACAATCTTTAGTAACCTTGATGTAAGCAGAAGAATTTAGTTCACTACAGAAGTTGTTTAAGTTGATATAAATGCAACCTGTTAATTTTCATTACCCACTTTTGCCTTGAATAAGGGTATGGTCACTAGTCTTAAACTACTTAACTGAAGTAGGGAAGTAGTGTGGTAACATTCTTACTTGTATAGCAAAAATGCTCTGAAATTGTGCAAAATGTGCTGCTAATGCAGCTGTAAGGTTGGGTTTGGGGTTTTTTCCCCCCGTTCATTTATGACAAAAAATGGCCTTTGCTAAAATAATGGTATGAAAAAACTGTTGTCCTGCCCCGCTCCCCCTGCAGGTTCTCCCAGACTGCATCTGCTGTAGTCTCTGTGCTAAGGAGCAGAGGTTTGAGCTCTGCAGATGCACATCCTAGATGGCAAGTGGTGTCCCCAGCACTCTGTTGACAGTACCAGGCTGTGAGCCTGGGCCAGCCCTTGCTGGTGTGCCAGGAGGTATCTCTGCCAGCCCATGTACACTCCCTGCTGCCGGGGGTGCATCCCTGACCTCCTCTGGCATTCTTCTATGGGCAGGACTCTGGTTCGGGGCAGCTTGAGTGGATTTTGCTGCTTGTCCTGCTGCTGTAGCATGGCTTGCAGTGCTGCAGCCGATGTTCCTGCTCCCCGTGTTCCTGCCACCATGAAGCCAAGGAGGGATGACTCAGGACTTGGCTGCTCGAGGGACCATTGTGTGCTCCCACCAAACCACCTTATAACTGCTTCCCCTCTACCCACCACTCACAAGCTCAACTGCTAGCTCCAAAATGGCCTCCCCACTGAAGCCAACGGAGCCAAACACAAAAAGCAGCCACGGCTCTGGCTTTATGCTCATGTGCTTTAATCCAGCGGGTTTTCAAAACAAGTTTGCAAAACCTTGAGTGAGTGAGGGGTGGCAGGTGAGGTTAGCGCACCCCTGGGTGGCCCTGCTTTCCCCCCCAGGTGATGTGGTACAAGTCCTTGGCCACCTGCTTCAGGCGGTCTTTGTACTCCAGGTGGGCATAGAGGGAGGCAGGGACCCCCTGGAAGCCATGCATAGCCCCCCACCAGCAGGCCGCGATGGTGGCGGTGGAGTCACTGTCACCACCGTGGAAGAAAGCTCGGTGAGCCAGCTCTGCCCAGGAGTCCCCTGCACCCAGCAGCGCGTCGTAAGCAATCATGGGGGCATCATGCCCACTGCTGCCCCCCCAGCCATCATAGCTGAGGGAGGTGTAGAACAAGTCTCTCTCTTCCACGCCGTATTTGGGGGGAAAAGTGGGTGGTGAGACCCCATCCAATATGCCTCTTTCCTTCAGGTATTTTTTCCAGTGCTCTTCAAAGTAATGCCTGCAAAAGAGGAGACGGGATGGAGAGGCTCTAAGAGATGTCCCACAGCAGAAGCACGTACCCGAGCTCCCCGCAGGAGCACCAGGCCCAGCTGAAAACATGCCATGTCAGAAACCTGAAGCGATGGCATGCCGAAGTGGCAGGCAACCCCCATTTGTCAAACAAGGGACGTGATTTACAGTAAGAAGCACAAGGACATGTTTCAGTGAGTTAGATTTCCCCTCCCTCCAGCCACATGGGAGAAGGCAGCCCAGCACCTGCTACTGTCACACTGCACAGGATTCAAAGGCTCAGGGCGAGAACTGAGTCATCCGCCCAACTTCAGGAGTACCTCTACCCCTGTGCGTGCCCCTGCGCACAGAGCCACACTGAATCTGCATCCAGATTTGGTTATAACTTTCAAACTGAGCTCAGCCCTAAGCCTGGTGCTGTTCCCCGGCCCTGCTTCCCATCTTTCATCAGAGGACATCTCTTTATTGAGATGACAAGTCTAGCTGCTTCATACTAAATCCAAAAAAATACCACACCTACGTGACCTAAACAAAATCTGCCTTTTTCTTTACGTAAGTGGATTTCAGAGACTTCGATCCCACGGCAGGTGCGTGCTGCTCCAGAAGTTTACCGTAATGTGATTACTGAAGCTTAAGTATAAACAGCTCAACCTCTCATAGCTGAGGTTTATTTTCATTTTAACAAAAACCAGTGCTGGGAGCATAGCTTACCATTGCCCCATGTTCTCCTCCACGAAGAAGCCAGCGTCCCGCACATAGTCTTTTGCCTGTGGCAGCACGTTCATCAGCTCCTTCCCCCAGGCTGGGGGGGGCACACCATTCACAGCAAGAGCTGTGAAGAGGGCTGAAGCCAGGGACCCCAGGTAGCCTGTCGGATGGTGGTGGGTCATTCGGCCGCTCTCGATGCTGACTTGCACCAGGGTGTCCAGCTCTTCCTTGCGGCAGAAACGCAGCCCAATGCACATGGAGCGCATGGCAGCCCCACAGCCTCCTTCCCGGGGGCTGAATGGGATCCTCCAGCCATCAGGCCGCTCTGGATCCAGCTTCAGCGCATTCTTCATACATGAGGCACCTGGACAGGAGCAGCAGAGCCCAAGAAAGAAACAGAAACACAGCAGTGTGAGACAGGTCACATAGCTTAGGAACAGGTCACATGGGGAACTGAGGGAAGACAGGCAAGGTAGTGGGGAAGGAAGCACTACTCTGTGTAAGGTACTTGATCTCCCCTTTAAAAACATCAGCTGTCTGCTCACATACGTCTTGCCTTAGGCTGCCTGTGCATCCTGCATACGCCCACGCAGACCTGGTAATTCCTGTTTGTGAAAATAACTAAAAAGTCTAGGATATGAAAGACTCCACTGCTCATCTATTTACATCATTTATGTTTACATTTCATGTTATTTAATAACTTATCTACAAAGCATATATATAATATATATATT
>NW_010404403.1:25517-26342 GCF_000710305.1 Buceros rhinoceros silvestris | reverse complement strand
CTCAAACCAGGAAGTTTAGCTCAAACCAGGAGAAACACTTAAAGGAACAACCCAAAGGTCACAAGCCTGGAACAATGAGAGCTAAAGGAACCCGAGGAACTCGGATTGCCACATGGGGAAAAAATCAGCATGTCTGGTTTTTCACACATGAGGAATGAAGGACTATTCCTCTCTGTCACAAATTGTTCAGTGCTTTCTGGAGAAAATAGAGGTTTTGTTAGTGATTAGCATTAGTTTGTACTATTTTATGCTTTTATTTTTATTACCTGGTTATGCAGTGATTTAATGGTCTCAACCAAGAAGTCAATTCATTGAAGATATTTTTTTCCTAACTGTTTACAGTTGTGGACTACAGACTGCAAAACAAAGTACCTTGAGCTCCTTCACAGAGGCGCATGATGATCAGATATAGATTCAGCAGGTGACAGAAAAGAGATGAAAGCTTTTTCTCCTCTCAGAGCAAGCCAAAGTGTGCCTCAATGTGCCTAATGCAGAAGACCAGATCTGTACAAGATTTCAATGTAAACTGACAATAAAAGAGATTAATTAGCATAACTGACTGTTTCACTTATGAAGATTAAATGGCCTTTTACTGCAGATGTTTGCCAAGGAAAATGCTCCCTAGTGGAAGTCTATAAGCAGTTAAGATAGATTTGATGAGGATTTTAATTGCTGTTATGCAATTCATAATGGAAAGGTTTTATTAAATGTCATGCAAAAGCCAATCGATATTTTGGAGCTAAAAAAGCTCTCTGTTGTGCTATGCTTGGATATTTTGCTAGCAGTATTTCAGAGAGCAAGGAGGTATCTTCTTAATTTTTGTTC
>NW_010404403.1:15356-25411 GCF_000710305.1 Buceros rhinoceros silvestris | reverse complement strand
TCTGATTTTAAAAACAATTTCCTTAAGAAGGCCAAGTCACATTTCAATGAAATAAGGGCATATGCCTTACAGGAAAAAAAGCTCAAACACATCATCTTTTTTCTCCTGAATGCAGCTGAAAAAAAAACACGATGTGGGCTCTTCCCCATATCCCTCTGCAGAAGTGACTAAGTAGTTCGAGCACTCCTTTCAGCAAGGACACAAATAGATTAATTTAACATGTTCATAGGATGGCAATTTGCTTTGCATAGGAAACTCCTATGAGCAGTGCTATAGGGTGTTACAGGATTTTTTCAACTCCTCTTCTAGTAGCTGTTCCATTCTGCATTAAATTATTAAATATTCACCAGAAGGGGAAAGAGAGGGAACATAGCTGCACGACATAATGACTAGCTCTAAGAGACCTGGCTTTCTTGCACCAATGGATACTTCAATTCCCTGCTCCAGTTGGTTCAGGAGCTGAGACCCATGTCTTCTCCCTCCCAAGTGAATGCAGTAACAGACTATAACACCATTTTTAGCCTCATCTCTGGAATAATTATTTACTACGCCTTGCAATGTGCAATAACAACGTTTGGTTAGTAGAGCACTCAGAGCAGAGTTTCATACTCAAATCTTCCTTCTCTGCCTGCTCCTCTCTCTGAAGCCAAAGAAAGGATCCTACCTGCCCTAGGACTGTAGCTACTGAAGTACAAAGATAAAGAGAAAGGGACATTACCCTCTTGGCCACACACACAAAAATGCCTTTGTCTAAGCGCAGTGATGAGCTCTTCGAATATTTGCTGTGGATAATATATATGAGGACACCAGTAAAATTATGTATAAAAACAAAGTGTAAACACTCTGCACTGCCATTAGCTAGGAATGTTCCACAAGCACTGGGGCACTGAAAGAGTATAAATTCTGTTGGGGTGGGGCCACATCTGAGCAGGACATTTTATCTGAAAGAAAACTCCAAAAGAGCAATTGCATATTAGATAAGCTTTTTCAACAAAACATGAGATAGAAACTATGTTTACAGAGCTTGCATCATGCTGGATGTTTCAGGGGAAAAAAATACAATTTTAAACATGAAATGTATTGGAACCAAACAAACAACTCAGGGATGCTTCTTCTAAGGTGGACTCTTTCTTGGTAGGCAGCTCTAATTGCCACAATAGCTTTTAGGTGTTCTAATGCACTCAAGTGAATTACGCACCACACTGCTTCTGAATGACACAGCCATTTCTGACTCCATTAATATGGAAGATTTCAGTCAAACGCTTTTAAACGATAGCTTCTCTTTATTTGTAATTTCAGACTCTATTGATTTCCTTCTGTTCCCTTCATTATGATTTCAATTGATTACCTTGGCAACTGCAATAACAGTGATTGCACTTGACACTGTCTGAGACTCTTGAGATGGTATTTGAATAGGAATGGTATAATTTGGGGAAAAATGCCTAAAAGAACCTGCCATTAACAGTACACTTACACTTTACTTTTATTGACTTCCCTCTCTTTCAAACAGGCCTTTGTCAGGGAATCTGTTGCTAGATACCAGTTAGGATTTCAGTGACTCCTTGAGGTAAAAAAATTCTTATTAACAAAGACAGCAGGTTTTATATGAGTGGGCTTTTTTCAGCACTGTGACAGTTCAGGGAAACCTCCCACCCTAGGTGAGAATTTTGTCCTTTTGATAGATGGGCCACCAAGTCTTTGGAAACACTGTTCAGGGCCGTGGCTTTCTTTTCCTAGCTGTATTGTGCCCTTGCACACAGAAAACACTACTTAGAATTAAAAGTTGATATGGTTTTATTCAATTTCATTGCAGTTTATATCTTGCAATGGAGCAATTATGTATGTTTTACTTTGAAGAAAAAAGGCTATTTAGTTTATTTAGCATTTGTATTCTTAGCTTTAGTTAAGACTGTCCTCAACGTAGTAGCAGTATCCTTCCTAAATAATATTATACGGAATAATATTATACAGAAGATCTCTTTCTTACGCAAGGTATGACAGACCTGTGTTTATGTTAGAACAAATATCACAGGAAAGTGAGGGTAAAGCAAAGAAGGGATATTCTTCTCTGCATGTACAAGGGTAATTCACGTTTTCTCTTTGTCAGTGTGTCCATGACCTTTGATTTTGATTTTATCCCACATCACCAACACTACCTTCTGATTAAAGATACCTTCTATAAATGTCAGTCATTTGGTACTTTATATAATAATAGCATTCCTGTTTCTAAACCTACTACTTCAATTTCAAAAAGAAAGAAAGGCCAGCCCAGAAAATGGATGTTTTTCCTTAAAAGCTAGGGAATTGGTTGTGATATGTAGCAAAGGAGTAATTTTAGCAATCTGCCCTTCTGTTACCAGCTGTGCTCTTGCAGTGAAAAGCAGTGCTCTTTCTCCCCGGCCCCTATTTTACAGGGAAGCCACATAATCACAGTTAGTTACTATTGATAACTTGAAGTCATAGGTCAGGAGATGAACACTGGAAGTCAGACATGATCTCTTTCTTCAACATGATAGCCCCCATCTGCCATCTGATCAGCAGACTCAAGTGCAGTGAGAGTCAAGAAAAGGTAATTGTAGAGTAATGAATTTTGCATGCTGCCACTATACTTTGTACAGAAAATATGTATCCATAATTATTGATACACAAACAATTAAAGTGAACCTTGCCATTTAATCCTTGCCCTGATATGCTCGGTAAGGTAAAAAACAGCCTCGGTAGCCCAAGTCAGTCTTTGATCAGAGTTTATAAAGATGAACTTTCACTTTGCAGAAATTTTCAGAAGTGTCGCTCAGGGCAATGCAAATTTTACCCTAACTCAAATGAAAACAACTTTACGAACTGTGTTAAAGGAGCTTCTAAAATCTCTGACTTACTCTAACAAGACAGGCTTAAAAAGAAAATAAGTAAAGATTCTCTATATTGATCTATATAGTTTTACATGACTCAAGGAGAGATTTGAGAAGGAGGCTTATTTTATAAAATGCCTTCTTGTCTTCCAACCAATAGCCAGATTTTACAGCCAAGTCACAAAAAACCTGTGACATGAGTTACTGGGGGTGGGTAGACTTCATCAAAGGGAAGGTCTTTAGAAGAATAATTAGAAAATAATCACATAATAATTGCAGTATAATAGAATTCTGTACAAAGTGATATGATTATCCAATAGGAAAAGCCAAACCACTTGAAAAACCAGTTATGTTGCCCAGACCTCCTACTTTTATAATTCATTCAGTCATGAATCCTAGAGGAGTTCTCAGCCACACATTCTGAGGTGATCCGTGGTTGATCAGAATAACTACTTTCTGAAGAAAAGAGAGGGATAAACAGCTGGAAACCTTTAAGTTCCTTACAAAGAGAGTGAAAGTGAAGGATTTCATGGTAACATCTTGCACATCTGGATGCAGCATCTCATTGCTGCTCTCAACTAAAGCAATTGGAAGACTAAACTGGGGTGCCATAAAGAAATAGTGTTAGTAAAGGCCAAAAGAAATGAAATGGTAATGACTGTCATAAGTAATTCAAGCTTAAGCTAGATGAACAGCAATAAATATTTATTAATTTAGTTAGCTGGATGGAAGTTTTCTAAAGTTCATATAACTTCTTTTGAACAGTTCTAACTGTTATGTTACAGGAGTTAGATCCTCAACTTTTGTTTCACTGATGAGCAAGGAACCCTGAGATACCTTGACTTGAACTACCGGGTCAAGCATAGGTAATGATACCTTATCTTAGCATAGCTTATCAGCAGCCATTAGAGTGGTTTGTTATTTACAAAACAGCTTTATGCTATTTAGATATTGTGAGGGTGTGTAGAAGGAGAGTGTCAGTTCTTTTAAAGGCATCTGGTCTGGTCAAGGATCCTTTCCAATGCAACAAGTGGGTAATAAGGAAACAAAGAAACAGTAAATAAGAACATACAGAGACACAAACCTAGCTGGCAAAGGAGGCAGTGGAAAAATCGAGCCTGGTCATTCACATGAACTGATGAGGATGTATAAGAGCATAACAATCTTTATTCCAGCAAGGTTTTGTGATCGTGGACGTTGTCAGTTGGAAAATCAAAGGGAAAAGGGTGAAGCCAGAAACAAAGTAAGCAGAGACACAAATCTAACAAAACAAACATGGAGACAATGACAAGAAACAATTTCACCAACCAATGGACTATCAAGAAACTGCAGGTGGCCCTTCCAGGAAGATCCACCTTGACTTTGCAACTGATATGATTGTAAACCCGGGGAGATCCTGGACACTGGGCTGGGGAGCGGTGAGGAAAACTGTAGGGCTATACAAAGCCACGAAGGGATGTGCAGAAGAAGGGGGAGACATGAAGACAAAAAGCAGGAGGTAGGCAGAAAAGGAGTGTAAAAGGAGCTGGTCATGTGTAAAACAGGGCCAGTCCACATTATTGTCTGACTGAGTCCTGTGCCTGATCCCTGTAGTCTGTCCTGTCTTCTAGTGTCTTCCTACTAAACCTTTTCTTAATAATGTCTCTGCAAGATCTCACATTTCATCCTGTGTGCATGTATGCTGCAAGGACTAAGTGCCAGCTACTGGTGAGAGCTCTGTGTGTGAGTGAAATTCGGGGCCAAAGAGTCAGGCTGGGGGGTGTGGGTGACTCTGGCCTCTGGTGTCAGAAACTGGATTGAGTGAGGACTCAGAACAAGGGTCTGGAGTGAGTGATATTTTGTAACCTCCAGTCACTCACCATTCTGTACGCATGTTATATGTGAGTCCTGTCTGTGGGTGTTGTTTAAGGCAATACTGGCCTGTGACCAGCCTTGCAGGTGTCCTGTGTGTGCCTATGAGTGCCCATATCCATGTCTATGTAGTGTCCCTGGGATATGTGCCAAACTTCACCACTGCTTGAACTGACAAATGTGACAACAGCAGTGGTATTCCTCATGCTGGGCAGAGATCCTGGGTCCCTGGGAACACCCAGCTGGGCTCTAGCAGCCCAGTAGGAGGAATTTCTTGGCCAGGGCAGCTGGACGAAGTGTCCCATTCTTAACATCCCTTTACAGATATTGAAAAGATCTCCAGGCCTTTTAAAAGTTCTCCAGTTCTGCCCATTAATCTACCTGCATCTTGGTGCTTGTACTCAAGCAAGGATCTGGGTTTGCCACATGGTCAAAATGTCTGCATCATGTATTGAGTCCTGTAACAGTTGCCTTTTTCCAACCCCTTAATGTTGTGCGGGTTACAGTTATAGCAATATTTGTCAATGATAAATTTTAATTTATTGCAAGCCAAGCAAGGAACAAATCACCCAGCTTCCCAGGCAGGATCTATGCATTTTCCCAGTGCATACATAGACAGAAGAAACCCAGAAACTGTGGCATCACACAGCACAAGGTAGAATTACAGGAAACACTGTAGTCTTATAGTCCTGTAACACAGTGGTGCAATTTATAGTAACTGGCCATAAGTTTTGTATGGATTTTGTAATAGCTGAGTTTGTAGAGACTTGCTGCATCGGAGTTTCTTCACCTGTCTGAAGACAGGCTGATGTAGCTGTGAAAGCAACTTTTCCAACCATTTTTTTCCAATCAATTTTTTACAGGTAGCACTAATAAGTAGTTATTCTGTGTAGAATGAAAAATTTACAACTCTAATGTGATCACATAGAGCAGAGAAACACAGGCCTGGTACAATAACAGAAGCTTTAAGAAGTGAAGGCACAGGATGTGGTATAGAGGAGTACAGTCACGGGGTGACAAGAGATGGGGCATAGGCTTGGCACTGACAGCTTTAAACAACTCACTTATGGTCAGTTAGAGAAATGCAGGCCTGGAACCGTATGAGTGACATTAGGGTTAGCAAGAAAACAATGAAATAGACAGAATTCAACCCCCATAAAGCCATTATGTAGTGAATTCTCATGTAAAGAGCAGCTGCAGACTAGAGAAGAAATGGAAAGATGAAAAAGAATGTTAGCAAACATTAAAAAAATACTTCCAGTGGATTCCAGAAGGAGGAAGAAGAAACCATCAACATGAACATTATATTCCTTCTGGTGGAGAACTCCAGATGCTGATGACTCACCATAACATCTGCTCCCTCACCAAGCATAGGATCTGGAGCAGCTGGAGACAAAGGTGACCATAACACCAGAAGAACAGGTACAAACCAAGAAGTTTGTGTGTAATGCTTTTAAATGTGCTACTATTCTTCATTCTTCCGTTACAGCTATATCTGGACTAATAATGATTTGTATCTAGTTTTCAGATCTGCTAACAAGTATTTCTTTTCTTTAGTTGTGCGTAAGGTGGTCTTCCTTTATACCTGTAAATAATATTTTGAGCATAAGATCAAGAAATTCAGCTTTATTACAGGAATTAAATACATTTGGGAACTTACTTCCAGACAACTCCTTGGCAAAGGTTTATCCCCTCAAAACTTTCTGGTTTTCTTCTCTTTTGCCAATTTCTTTGTTTTGTTTCTCCAGTTCTTTCTAACCTTTAACCTCTTCCTAATATCTCTCCTTTTCCTCTCTCTTGCCCTTTCCTCTTTTCCAGCTTCTTACTGTTGTGTCTGACTGTCTGCTTTTCTATATTCTTTCTTTGTCTTCCTAATCTGACTCCTCTTAAAGTATTTACCAATGCTGCTGCACAAAACCTCAGGGTAGAAAGGAGCCAACATTCTTTACAGGACAGCAGGATGATGGAGTTTGAAGTCTCTAATAAAGTAATTCCTGTTCTCTGAGACTACAGTAACAGGACACTGGAATTGCCGGCTTGGAAAACCCTCCAGTCCTTGATGCTCATTTCCTTGCTTCAGAAAACTTTGCTTTTTTGCCAAGCTCTTCTGTTGATTTTCTGGGCTGACCCTTGGTTCCCTTTTCCCAATGCTTTTTATGGGAACGTATGTGTTCTTTGGCTACTACACATCACTGAAAAAACTTCACATTACATCAAAAGCTTTGAGAAAGCATGAGAATAACTGTTTTGAAGGCTGAAATTATATTTTGCCCCAACTTCTCTATTTTCACCTCTTCAGTGCATCTGATTAGACAGTAAATATGTTTGGTGCAATAAAGTTTTACCACTAGTTGTCAATAGCAATACTTTACAATCCACATTTCATAAAGGTGCTTTTCCATAGTGATTTTATCATTTAAAGATAATAGCTCCCTGGAAGCATCCTGTCTGTTCATACACCTTTAACAATGTCACTAGTTCTCCATGCAGGGCTGTGCAGACCTGGGACACACACTACTGACCTCGTGATATTAAAAGGTTATACAGATACATACACATTTTTATCACAAATAGGACCTGACACCCCCACACACACACACACACACACACACCCCCCACTTCATTTTACTTGTAAGTTCTAGCCTTTTCTGCACCACCAGAGAAAGTACCATTCTGGGTTGTATATCTGAGTGGTGAAAGTATAAGTTTTCTTAACCTCTACAAGGTCTCCGGTGTGGTGCGTGCGGTGCTAACCTCTACATAAGTATATGCAATGCTTTTAAAGCCTGGATAGAAACGGATGTACTTTCATGAAGAAAACACAGTATTTTAGAAGTCATGTTGACCTCAGTGGAAATACTTGAAAGAAACATACCTTTGAATACAGTGTATTGTATTCAATTATGCATCAAGACTTGCCTCTTAGGATAATGCAACAGAACAGTAACATTATTTTCCTAAATGCAATTCTTGCCTGACAGTGTGTAATTGTCACACACCTCTGTGACCAAAAAGATAGAGTATTATAGCTAATGTAGTTTTCTTTTTTAAAGTAGAAGAGTTTTCAAGCTCCCCTAAAGAGTGAGCTTGTTCATATAAAGATATTTTGGTTCAGCCTCATTTCCCCATTATGTTTCATATTTCTTGTTCTCGTTCTAAAACAGGTCAAATTATTGAATTTCATTCTGACTTGCCAGGTTGCTGACTACTGTGGAGAATGTAACTTCTCTGAATAACATTCTAACATTTAAAAAAGAATCTACAGGTACACTTTGTCCAACATTTAGGGTGATGGAGCAATCATAGTATTATTATGTTGACTTCTATACCGTACCAAGAACTGAATACCAAGCTTTTTTTCTCATATTTTCTGTTTGTCTGATGATGCATTGCAAATACTGTTAAGCAAATAAAGTGTTATTTGGCTTTCGATGTAAGGTAACCTAATAAAAGAAAAAATAAATAAACTTCCACAATGGCAAAATTAATGGAAAATCCTTTGCTAGATAGAATGAAAAGGTTGTTATGAGAACGGTAATTCCATTATAGGGCAGTGTTTCCTCTTAGCTTGTAAGTACTGTAGCTTAAAATGTATTTAAGAGACTAATGGAATTAGCTGACTATAATTAGGGCTGATAGAAACAGCAGATTGAGGTTGGCACAATAAAGATCTCATTCGCTTGGGCAAGTTTTTAATGCTTCTTTCTGTGGTCAGGAGTTGTCTGATCAGGCATCTGCATGGACTATATCCTTCATATAATGGATGTCATGAACTTTCTTGCAGCGGTTCCCCTTATGAAACATTCTGAATTATGTGAAATGTTAGGAATCAAAGACATTAATCCTAAAATATCATTTCAAGGAGCTTTGAGATCCGAAGAATTATACTTCCCTTTGGTTGTGTCCTGGTTTGATCTAGAACAGAACTAATTCCCTTCAGTGATTTTACTTTTGAGCTCAGTCTCTTCTCAGTAACGGCACTTTCTGAAGTGAAAGTTGTAATTTTCCAGACACTGTCTGCTTCCAGAAGTGATAACTCTTGATGTTTACAGTTACTATCAGGGACTAGTCTGCAGAAAGGCTCTTGTTGCTCCTATGGAGACCAAGGTCACTGCTAAGTCGTGTATACTACATTGGGGATGCAGTAAGAGAGAGGTCACATCTGCAGGGAGGAGTGGACAGGACAGGTGACCCTGAACTGACCAACAAGGTGTTCCATCCCATAGATGTCATATTTGGTACTGTCACCGGTTTGGCCAAGGTAAAAACCAAGATCTGATGACGATAATACCCTCCCCTATCCCACCAGAGATAGGGGAAGTGAGAAAAGAACTCGTAAGACCTCTAAAATGCTTTTTGGAAAACTGAAACAAACTTAAATGATGCTACAAACAAATATGTATTAAATACAAAGGAAAACCAGGGAGATATTGAGGGTTTGGGGAAAACGAGGGTTAACCTGCAGTCGGTAGCAAAAGAGAAACCTGAACTGTGGCAGTGATCTGAGATGGCTGCAGCCACGTGGCATGACGCGTGAGCAGAACACAGGAACCCGCGCAATTACAATATTCCCGACCCCGCAAGTAAAAGTAGAATTTTTCACAATCCTACCAGTCTCTATCGTGGATTGAGGCAAAAGCAAAAGCAAACAGCTCTCGGGAGAGCAGGCAGTCCAGACCCTGCTCTGCGCACGGTAGCGCTGGCAGCGCAGCCGCGAGCAGCATGCCAGGGGTCTCTGGTGTGGTGCGCGCGGTGCTGAATTTACTGAAGAAGCGGTGGCAGCTCGGAGGGTCTCCAGCGTGGGGGCTCTGGCAAGCTGTGGGCAAGTGGGTGACAACTCCCGGGATGTGCACGGTACATGCAGGAGCAGCAAAGCAGCGGCAGCGGCAGGCTCTGAGTGCGTGCAGCGTGGCGGTTTCTGCAGCGACAGAACGGCTCAGTGGGCTCTGGGCATGCAGCAGCTTTCTTTTTGACAGCATGGCTGCGGTGAGAGCGGCTGTCCCCTGGCGCGCTGGCAGCGAAATGAAGCAGGGGCACAGGCAGTGAGCAGGCGACTGCTCGAAGGGTTGCACGGTGCTCAGCTTGGTGGGCAGAAGGCTCCAGCGGGCGGCGGCTCGGTGCCTGGTGCGACGGCGGATGGCGTGTGTGGTTGGTCCCGGGGGTGGCAGAGAGTGCGGAAAAGACTGCCTCTAGCGTGGGCGCGGAGCGGCTTTTAAAGCAGAAACGGCGTGAAAATTGAACAGACCTGTGAAAACTTTTAACCAATGAAAAATCAAGATGCAGCTGACGTCACATGGTAGGGAATACAATTGGTTAGTTTAAAGCAAACTTCTTTTTGAAACAGGAGAAGATGCT
>NW_010404403.1:6273-15115 GCF_000710305.1 Buceros rhinoceros silvestris | reverse complement strand
AACCAAGCCTGGGCCTTTCTCAGTGTCTGTCCTGCAGCATCAGTGGTGACGGTGACATGTTTGCCATCAATGAGGTCAGGTTCAGAACTGGTATTTTATATAATTTGTATATATTTCATTTTATTGTTATTATTTTAATGAAAGCAGGTTTAGTTTTCTTTTCCAATCCATCAGTCTCTCTCCCTTAAGCCTTTCTCTTCCCCTTTGGGAAGGGAGAGAGGTTAATAAAGAGCATCTGTCATTCATCTAGTGGCCGCCCAGCCCTAACGCTTAATAGATTTATTTGTGCCCAGCATGGGGCACTGATAGATTGTCCCAACAGTTCAAATTCCAGTTCACTCAGTTGAGAGTGTATCAAACTTTATTTCTCCGAGAGTCTTTAAGGGTTGGAAATTAAAACAGACTGCTTACATCATGTCATTATGGAGAACAGAATTATACCATTTTAGAATTTGTTTTAAAGTGAAGTGCCGTGGTGTCGCTGCACCTGAGGCATTCTTTGTGTTATTATTTATCTGTTCTGAGTGTTTATTTGAAAGTTATCCATTCTGGGCACTGGGCGAAAGCTGCCACTTTGTTGTGGGGTTTATCACTGATTTATGCTGCATTAAGCCAGGCAGCAAATGCATTTAAGTACTAAGGGTGTCTACACAGTGGATCTTGTTACTAAGTACACTTTCAGTCTTACCTGTGGAAGTTATACTTCTCCCCATTATGCTAATCTGACTCCACAAGATTTTGGAAAAGCATTGGATTGTGAGGATTGCGGATACAGATATTACAATCAAAATATCATGTTATTGTCATTAGCATCGAATGTATCCCTGATTCTTTTTTCAGTGTGGTGTCAAAGATCAGTGCAGGCATACCCATCAGGCAGCCATCTCAACTCGTAGAGTGGATGCTGCTTTGGCAACACACATTGCAGCTACTCAGACTCTGTGAGGCTTCATGATGTGCTGTGCAGCAATTCAAACCCTATGACATGCTCAGCCTGCACCGAAACTGCTCACATCCCGTGAGCCCCCTGCCATGAGCACTGCTGCTGCTCCAACACCTGAAAGGGCAGCTCCAGGTCTGGCAACAAGCACTGCTGCTGCTATAACTCTGGCAAAGAGTACTAATAGCTACACAGACAGACATTTCTCTGGCCGCTCCAGAGAGCCCTGCAGCTACTCCAACTCCAGGACAACAACACAAACCACACTGAGGCCACTCCCTCTCAAACACCACAAGTACAAGTTTCTCCTGTGAGGAAAAAGAAACAAAGAAACCCAGGTATGTCGCCCATATAGCCCATTTCACCTAGCGATGGATAAGGAAGCAGATTCTTCTAAAGCAAAATTGCTGGAGGGAGAATCAAAACCAGATGTGAAAGCTGATGCCTCTGTGATGGAAAAAACACCTAAGAAAAAGAGCTTGCCCGGTGTCTGATGGTAATGGAACACGTCCTTCTACATCTGGTCCTTCTAACAAACTTGTCAGCCTCTGGAGGTGACTCTTGTTAGCTGTAAGAGTCAGGTATCCCTTTAAGGATGATACTGAATGCCACCTGATCAAACAGACATAATGGAACAAGGTATTAAGTACCTGAGAGAATTAGCTGCCCAACAGGTAGTTTATAGTTAGGCGTTTTATAGGGACAGGTGAGCAATTATGGATCCTGCTGCCATGCCATTCCAGTGACCTATGGGGAAGTTTGTGCAGGGTGCACTTTTAATGTATGCCCACACATAGTCAACAATGAACTGGGGAAGCAACAATCAGACACCAATGGTGTCTGAAGTAGTTCACAGAGTATGACAATCTGCAAACAGTCTTTCTGGTCCTCTACAGCCTGGTGTATTAGCTCTGGAGGAAACAAGTAAGAAAACACAAAAATCAGTTGCACACCTTTTTGAAAAACTAGACTGAAAGGAGAACAAATTCTGTTCTTCCCCTGAGTGAACATGCATTGCAGCCGTTAAGAGAAGACACTCTGCTATGAGACCAGCTAAACAGGAACAACACATGTCATGAGGTACCCTATGGTCTACCCTGTGTGAGTATGGAAAGAACATGAGTAGACAGAATGGAGAGCCTATCTCTGACCTACAGGCACAAGTACATCAATTACAAGGTAAAATAAATAGAAAAGAAAGTTCTTCCAGGAGAAAAGTTGCTCCAGTCTACTGTGAGCAGTCCTCTGGTCCAAGTAGATGGCCCTCAGATCCAAACATGAGTAGGGGGAATGAAAATGTAATGTCCACACAAACTCTGTGAACTATATAAAACCTATGAACCCGCTAAGCTACATGAACCCAGTTGTCGATAGCAATTAGAGGGGCCCTGACTAGAGCCAGGTGGTGGAGAGGGTCAATAGAGTTTATTGGCCTGTGTGGATTCAGTGAGCTGGCACTGTGGTTAGAACCCCAAAAGTATAAAACCCTGGTAGGCAGTGGTGCACAGTGCACCTTATTGCCATCAAATCATAAAGGAACAGAATGTGTTACTATTTCTGGAGCTGCTGGAGGATCTCAAGAACTGACTGTATTGGAGGCCAAAGTGAGCCTAACTAGGAATAAGTGGGGAAAAAGCACCCCATAGTGACCGGTCCAGATGACCCATGAATCCTTGGCATAGGCTTCCTCAGAAAGGGGCATTATGAAGACTCTTTGGCATAGCAGCTACAGAGACTGAGAACATTGAACAGTTGACTGTCCTGTCTAAACTTGTAGAAGAGTGTGCCGCTATGGGGCAGATGAGGGTTAAAGATCAAAAGGTGCCAACTGTTACTCAAACAGTGCATTGACAACAATATTATTCCAACCAAGACTCTGCGAATCCATCATGAAGTTGATCTGTTTACTAGAGGCCCAAAGAATGCTTAGTAAGGCTCACTCACCCTGTAACAGTCCTATATGGCCAGTGCAAAAATCTAATGGGGAATGGAGATTAACAGTAGACTATCGTGGCCTGAATGAAGTTACACAAGCCGTAAGTGCTGATGTGCTGGACCTATTAGAACTTCAGTTTGAACTGGAGTCAAAGGCAGTTAAATGGTATGCCACAACTGGTGTTGCTAATGTTTTTTTCTCTATTCCTGTAGCCCTACTATTTGCCACAGACTGATCCATACTGCACTAGACAAAGGCAGAGGTACTGAACACCTGCAATACATTGATGACATCATTGTATGGAGATGAGTGCTGTACTTCCTGAAGCAAATCCTTAGTTTGTATGTCACGGGCTTCCACTTGCAAGTCAGAAAGGAGACCTAAAGTATGTGGACAGACACATACTGTCTGGGATAATGCCAAAATGCATTTCAGAGTCATGAAAGAATGATAAATTTGCCCACTTTTATTAAAAGAATATTTGATAAGAAAAAGAGTTTACATGGATATGTATAATCTTTTACCTAATAGAAGCGCTATGGTATTAAAGCACGTTGACTTTCTTTAAGGGAAATGGAAACCTGGACTTTTTAATTTGGTAAAGAGAAGGTAAAAGCATATGGGACTTATTGAGTCACAGCCTCAGGATGACTGCATAATAAATATGAAAATAGTTATAAAATCCTACTAGAGTCCTTAGATAACTATATGCATTGAGAATTGTTACAAAATACTCACTTGCATTTCCTTTACAAAGTACTAAGGACCATCTTCTTCCCACACTGTCGTAAGTTCAGAACAGGTCTTATGGAGCCAGGTGTTCTTCTGTATATACAAGAATTTAAACAAAGTAGAATTAAACCTTATGATTTGTTTAGGTGCAAGTGTTTAGTTTTAGTAAAAAATAAAAAATATTCTTTCTACAATATTGCTTTCAGTACTTAGGTCTAGACTATTTAAAGTAGTTTCAAGCTGGATTATTCAGTGTGAATAAAACGGCTTCAAATTTCTCAGTTTAAGCTCTTAGCAAAAAAATTCAGGTTCATATTGACTAAATGCTTTTGCAAATCCATTTCAGTTTTGCCAAATTATCCTGAAATCAAAACCTCCTAATTAAACATGAGCTACTTAAAATACGTTTTTCATCTTTCGGGTTACTGGCTTTGCTTCTATGAATCATAGCTGAATTGAAAAATGTCAAAACCCCCCCAACAAGTAGTGACACCTGACAAAGTAGAGCACAGCACAGATTCTCAGTCTATGCTCATGCGGATTTCTCTCAGATCTGACCTGAAGCAGCACGCGCCTGAAAGTTTTTGTTTCCAGCTCTTACAGCAGCTGGTTTAATGAAAAGATTTGGCACTGCTACAAGTTTTGATTTGGAGTCTTACAACAAGGAATATTCATGTATAGGAACCTCTCTCCCACTGGTGGCTAAACACATATGAAAGTGCTCACTCAATTAATTACACAGGAAAACAATATGAATATTTATTTATTGTTACATCAGTCTGGAACCATGTTAGCAATGAGCTCTGTGTAGACCTTCAGCCATTTCTGGAGAAGGCCACCCATTCCAGATGGGGAATTGCTCATCAGCACATCATTAAGGAAAAATTGTTGAAAACCCCAAGTCTGTGCTACTCAAAAGGCAAATATTTCTGTTATCTGATTGGCATTTACATGCGTAAGAACTGGAAGAAATATTTCATGCAACAAGAAGAAACAACTTTTTATATTATAAAGCATTCTTTAACATTTTTCTTACAAGCCAAATACATTTGATACTTTCCTTCTGCTTAAAGTGATTCAGTTAAGGATTCACAAGCCACAAGCAGTCATAGTAGATTTTGAATGAGGAAAAACAGACACTGAATTCTTCCCAGAGTAAAAAATGCATTTGATGTTTTCCTGGTAAGCACCTGAACAATGCTGTTCCAAAAAAAAAAAAGAAAATTAATAAGTAATTTGATATTTGGATGGCTAAAAACCTCTCTTATGCTAAGCTGAAGTGCTTGCCAGTCACTGCTCTAGCCAGCTGCTGCTCACTGAACAGCGAGTTTGCAGCCCTTTGCTCGGACAGCTTGGCCTGCCAGCCAGCAGCACTCAGGCAGGTGCCTGATCTTCTCGTCCTTGATATACTGAAGGAGATAACTTTTTAGACAATTGTTAAAAATCAGACAATAAATTAACAGCAGCATCCTTTAACAAACACAGTCACTAAGCTGAGAACCTACCCACGTCATAAGTTTAGCCAAGGACGTGGTGCAAACCTTGAGAATCCCAAGAATAATAGCATCTTCTCTGGAAGTGAGTAGCATCTGACTAAATGCTGTCTGGTAAGGTATTGCCGTAATCAGTTAGATAATGATAGTCCAGGTGTCAAGTGTGGTGGTGTGAGTAGTTGCATTAATGAGCTTGAAAACACATAGCATCCACAAAAGGCTGCTCCTGAGTGTGCAGAGACATTGGGCTATGCATGGAAAGTCAGCCCTGCACGTTCTAATACAGCAGATTGGGAGGTACAGTGAGGGTCTGTTTCCTTAGTCTGTTCTGCATCATTCTGATGACTCGAATCAATTGTAAATCCAATGTGGAGCTCTTCCAGCCAAAATATTTTGAAAGGACGCTAAATGAAGTGTTTCATTTTAGTTTCCAGGATTGCATTATTTAGGTTTTCTTCAATATACTTTAAAATTTCAATGTAGGCATCTTTTATCCTTCCCTTCCCCTTCCCATTTCCCTTTTCTCTTCCTCTTCCTATTTTCTCCCCTATGTTAGTTTATTAAATTATTTTTCTGGATATTTTTCCCTCTTTTTTTTTTTTGGTCAAAAAGTTAATCAAATCTGCAGTGAGCTAAAATTGTTCTGATAGAATCTACGCACATTACACTCAATAGAAAAACTACCTGTCAGAAAATTGTATTTTTGAATTTTTCTGCGGCATGGACTGCTTTGGTGAAATGTTTCAGTCATATCACACACATTTCCTTCTGCTGCAACTGTCAATGAAAGTTTCAAGTGGAATGTATCATATACTTTAAATACTTGTATCTGCTCTATACTTGCCATTCTCCTGCAGAAGAGCTGGAGAAGGACTTAATTCGACAGACCTGTGCAATCAATAATACTAAAGAAACAGTTGTACAGTATGTCTGTTATAAAACTTTGAGGCTTCCTTTTTTCAGCTTAGCCATAAAGCTGCAGTTCCATATTTTAAACACATTTGGTGGTTTTCCTGAAGATATTATTGCACAGTTGCACAGCAAGGTGAGGTTTTGTTTGTTTTTTTTTTTAATAACTTATGCACTCTTCAGCAGTAACAGCAAACAGTTTCCAGGTACTAGCCTACCAGGGCAAATCATAAATTATGCTTAAGGAAAAATCCATTACTGAGTTTCAATCATTTATTGCATAATGAATGTGTATTTCAGCTATAGTGAAACATTTATAAGGTTACAGAAAGTACAGCAATTAATAAAGCACAGGCAAAGTCAAACAGCAGTGTATTCGGTATTTAAGAGTTCTCTGGTGATATATTGTGTAGGATGTTAAATACACTTTAAATATAGTACCTTCTCCCCCACCTGAAAACTCCAGACTTGTATTACTTTGTACCTGGGAATACCTAAATGCACTTATTAGGAAGTATTAATAAAAAAAGAGATTTGATTAATTGTAAAAACCTTGCCTTTTTCTGATTAATATAACAGGAAAAAATAATTCAGCACATCATAAAAGTCAGATGACACACCTCAGGTGGTACTTTTTGGTTGCAGTTATGACCGCGTCCTTCCTCCAAACTGAAATGTCTAGTCATACTTCATACACATTCACTGGATATAAGTAGCCAGATCTGCTCTCGTAAAATTTGCAAATTCTGAAAATAGTTAAGATTGGAAATGCTCCCATCCTCCATTTCTTTTTCTTTACCATTCACAGGTTCTGGGTTCATGAAGGTGATTCTGTATGAAAACATTGGCATAGACGATAATCAATTATTTTATTGAGTAACACTATAACAAATCTATCCTTGCCTGTACAAGAAATTGAGTGCAAGGGTCCATTTTGTTTAAAATTGTACCATTAAAGCTTGATACATATTGACATAAGCAGAGTGCAGTAATTTACAGTCTAAGCCATCAAGTACATCACGCGCTGAATGAATTTCTACACAAAAGTAAAAGAAAACACAGCAGCTGACAGGGGCAAAACCTACCTGAAGGCTCAGGCAAAGAAGACTTCGGCTGTATTTCTCCACTTCTAACTGACTAGATTAGTGAAAAGTGAGCTGGGAAATGAAGAAGCAATAGACAAACTTTTGTCACGTGACCACTGCAATCTTCACAGTTGTGCAAAACATCTGGGGCTGGAATCAATCGGGTGACAGAAACCCTGGTGACAACTGCTACCCTTCCTTAGGTGAGGATAGAGTCACAGAGACTAGCCCGGAGCCATGTTATCAGTGCATGCCTACTGTCTAACATACAAAGGAACAGGAAAACCAATAGTATGCTACTTGGGAGCGCTTGTCCACAGGTGTCCAACACTTTGTCAAGGCAAAGCCTGAGCTACAGGCCACAGTGCCTTCAGGTCAGCCATTCAGCTGTTGGCCTGAGTGTCCTGGGGTCCCAGTGCTGGGCTGCCCTGTGCTAAGCTGTGCTGCAGTTGCTGGTCCACGTGGATGTGAAGTGGATAAGTGCATCTTAGAACAGAAATCTTAGAAGAGGAACTGAAATCCACTCACTATACCCATCATGCTTAGAAATTCAAGTCTGTCACTGAGCAGCACTGTTTTGCTCACATACCATCAGCACTCTCCACGACAGCAGAAAAGATTTCATAAAACATTATAAACATTATTAAATTAAAACATTATAAGCTCTAGAAGAAAAGATGTGATGTTATTTTTCCATGTGACCAAAGATCTGCCTGTATTTAAAAAGAAGCAAATTTCTTTTAAAAGAATTGTTCTTCATAGATTTATTTGAAGCAGATTTATTCCAGTAAATACAAGGAAAGTCTGCAAGCAATAGAGATAAAAAGGGGCTTTTCTCCTTTCTGCACAGCAGAAAATTATTAGAGTAAAATTACTGATGCGTATGAAACCACCTGGAAGTAGCTTTGGACTATGGAGGTGCTAAACGTGATGTAAATCATTCTATTGTGTAGAGTACTCTAGGGGAACCATTGCAAGATAAGTCATTATAGTCAAACACGCCCTAAGTATCAGTAAAGGACAGTAATCTCCAAGAACTTATTCTTGGTACAAGAAGGTATTGAACACTTGTTCTGCAAAATACGGGCAAAATCATCACAGTCTCAGTTTTAAGCTTACTCAATTGTCACTGGTTGGTGGAGGTACACCAATCACATGATGTGTTCTTCCTTTCTCTCTAATTAACCTCCCTCCCGTTCCAGCAGAGAAAGGGTTAAAAGCAGAGTTAAGAAGAAAGAGAAAAATTTGTGAGACCTCTGAAGTTTGGGAAAATAAAACACTAATAGCACTAATAACACTAGAAAAATATTATACAGAAAAACAAATGAGATGTTAACAGTTTTATATGGGATGGTATAGTGAGGGTTAAATGTGGTTAAGGAAACAAAAGGGAAAGGGGAAAAAAAAAACCCCAATACCAAGCAGTTTTCAAAATGGTGGCAGCCACGTTTTTTTTAAAGTGTTGGCAGCCACGTGGCTGGCCAGTTCACAGGAGTGAAGCAAAAGCTGCAGCAGCTGGAACAAATGCTGCAATGCCACGTGTAAACAGTGGTCGCGCTGCACTGAGCCGAGCCTTTGAGTCGTGGGTGTTTCTGCCTCCGAGAAATGGAGGCAGAAGCGAAGGCAGCAGCAAGGGAAGGCAGTCTTGTACAGCAAGGGGACAGTGGCAAGGGTCCATTCTGTGCACGTGGGGGTGCAGTGGCTAGGGGTCCAAGCAGGCAGGGGCGGCGGCCATCGGGAGAAAAAG
>NW_010404403.1:2095-6128 GCF_000710305.1 Buceros rhinoceros silvestris | reverse complement strand
AGAAAAGGCAGAGACGGAGCCAGCGCGCTGAGAGAAAGCTGCAAGCTGCAGCCAAGACCGGCTTCAAATCTTGACAAGCCGAGCTGAAAGTGCAAGCCCTGGAACCAGCCCTGAGAAGTCCCCCCAGAGACGCAAGCTGCAAGCCCGAAAGTGCAAGTTCCCAGAAGGGCAAGACCCGCAAGCTCCAGTGCCTGTGTGGCTCTTAGAGGGACAGAGCGTCCACCAAAGTGTTCACAACCGATGAGGTGTGCTGACGTAAATGGGAGGAATACAACACGATGGGCCATTTTAAAACAAACCATCCAAACAAGAAAAACTGGCTTTTTTTTTTTTTTTCCTAAACTGGGACATCTATGAAAAATGAAGAACAACTTCAGGCTTGGTGTACTGGTAGAGTTTTCAGCAGAGTGACCTCCAGTTGGAAATGGGGTATCTCAGTGCATTACAGTAGTGCCCACCAAATGAAGGAAGGGGAAGAAAGAGGATGAAGTCCAATTACAGCCAAAGAAGGCAGGAGGTTATACATTAAAGTTCATTAGAAAGGCACAACTGACACGAGAGAGAAGAGTATAGCAGATTGTGGACAAACCTCCTCTTTACACAGTGTTTTGTTTTTGAATGTAATTGCTGCAAACCTAGCCAATACAACTGTTCATTGAAAATGTGCAGTGACTGTAAGAAAAGACAAGTGTGATAATTATGAATGAGCTAGTCTGTGACACTTCAGACAAGGTGCAGAGCATCGATACTTTGCCAAGAATCACTGCCACACCAGCCTGCTCAGGATTGGGTCTTCTTTCAGATAAGGAAAGGCAAGCATCTGGGAAACTTAATGTGAACTGTATGTTCTATAAAGAGAGGTCTAAAGCAAACACTTATTTCACATTGTGGTGTTTGGCTCATAAGGAATTCTTGGTTTGCCAGTAGTAACGAGAATAAATGTAGAGTCAATATTGTAAAGCAGGAACAAGTGAATGCTGGCATGTTTACAGCATACCAGACTGTAGTTGAAGGGCTTGGGTGGGTTCCAGGAAAACATAAAAATGAACTCATATGTTATACTAGTAGGAAAGTACTGGGGAAGGTAGTGGTGACATTACAAAGCACAGCAAAACGACAGCTAAACTGTGTTGGACAACAGCAAGTCAGACAGAAAGTGAGAGAATATGTAAATTGCAGAGACTTGGTGGCAATTGCTAACAGATCTGAAAGAACTGAGAAACAAGCATGTTCATGTCCTTGAAATCTCCCTGTGACTACAAGGCAAGAACAGTCTTGACGACATCTTACTGAAGAAATAAAAAGCAAGAGAGAATAGAAAATTATTTATAGATTTCCGCGCTAGTGATGGTTTCAGTAATTCCAGAGGCTGAAAAAGCAAAAGCAGAGAGGAATAATCTGTAACTGTAGACTTTTGACAACTTTTTTAGAAAAGTCAGGTTTGCTGGATGGCCGTTTGGAATACAGAAGAAAGATACATATCCCAGTGTGTAACAGCAGAACTTTGAAGAATATTGCATTAACTGATCTTAGACCAAGAGAGACAATGTAGCAGAAAATCTTTTTAGTCACATTTTGACATAGTAAAAATTGCAGTCAGATATTAAGTATAAAAACCATCCCAAAGTTATTTTGACAGCAAGCAATATATTTCAGCAAAGATCTTTTGAAATAGTTAACATTTTGGAGAAATATTACAATTAAAATGCTGCACTGGAGTTGTAAGAGACATCATTTCATCCTTTTCTGGAGACAAGGTAACAGTATATCAAAACGTCAGTGAGTGAGAAAGTGCAGGAGGTGCTAATACTTCCTTGCTATTAAATAACTGAAAACAAAGAGGTTTTTTGGTTTGTTTCGTCTAACATGGATTCATATATCATAGGATTGACATGCTGAGCTAAATTTTCTAGTAGAGTAAACCATGCCTTCACTAGTATTTTACAAGTAAGCTGCATGTGTCTCAATGTTTATAAGGCACTCGCAACATACAAAACCTAAAAGAAGGGAAAATATCATGGTGTTGTATTTGGCTTGGGTCAACTTCATCTGTACATCAATACGAAAGACATGAATGAAGAAATGAATTAAAAGTTACTTGAGGCCACCTTTAAAAACACTTCGATAAGCAGTGCTTTACCAGCAATCATCATCATCATGGCTTGGCTTCGTGAACGAAGATCTGGGAAGGGCTTTTCCCACGCTCACTGCAAGCGATGAGTGCACCCTTCAAGCCTGTGCGGTGGATTTTTTTAGGTGAGGCGCAGCGTGCACGGAACTGGCTCCACCCTTTACACATGAGGTTCATCTGCCAGGGCCTGGCGAGCTTGGACGGTGACAGTGAAGTCCTCGGGTCGTAGGTTTGGTTAGAGTATCCTTCTCTTAGATGGATGCCTTACAGGGCTAAATGAGCTCCATCTGCCCGGGTTTGGAGTCAGAGTCCTTCTCCTAGGATGGCTGCCCGAAGGCTAGTGAGCCCATCCTGCCCGTGGACGCACTTTGTCTGACCCTTCAGTTGAGACCTGTCTGGCCTGGGAGACCCCACCGGAGGCACATGCCACCACCAACACAGCTTTCAACCTCACAAGGGCACGCAAGCTCGTTCCCCAGGGCAAGGGGGTGCCCGTGAAAGAGCCACTGCTCTACCTCCGGACATCACAGACCCGGGCATGGGGAGGCCGGGGCCTGCCTTGAACAGGAGTCCTGGAGGGGAACCAACAATATAGAGAAAGCAAGTTAGCACTGCAGAAAAATCGAACAAAAGCTGGATACAAGCCATGAAACTGTTCAAATGTAGCAGATGTCTTTCTCAGAGGATATTTGCATTATAGAGAATACCTGAGCATGGAAGTTAGAACATAGACAAGGTATATGAGAACAGTTGGGACTCATTGCGGTACATGGCTGGTCTTCGGTTCCCCTTTGTGTGTAACATACTGACTGAGAGCAGACACTGGCCCTGTGACACTCCAGTCCAACAAATACTAAAACATTGCAGAGACGGAGACACACCACGTCTTAAAATACTGTCCCTTCACAATATTTTAAAATACTTGTTTTAGTAGAGCTTCACAAGAGAAAGAAGTAAATGAGTCACTCCAGTGGGCTGATATTCTGGTTCACTTTCACAGAGAATTTGTCCAGAGAGGACACACCTGTACTTTTCATATAAACTACTTTTATACACTGAATAAAAAGCATGAAGAGTTAGCAGGTGAGTAACTATTCTTTGGCTCAGTAGAGAAGTGAATAAGTAGATGTACCCCAATACACTATTCACTGTTGTTCTCTAAAATCTCCCCCTGCTTTTTCTCTTCTTAACAGAAAGAATGTCCTGGATTTCACTTTGAAGCTCTGCCTTCCTACTAGAGTGAAACATATTTCAGTACTATCTGTACCATGCTATCAGGTATTAGTAGGATGTGCATTAAACTCCTCTAAAACTCTATTCTTTGCTGGCCCAAATCACAGGCTGTAGCGTAAGTAATCACTCTAGTTGCTTTATTGAATTGTTTAATTAATCAATTAATAGTTTGGGATTTAATATTAAACAAAGCCATCACCAAATTTCTACTCTCCATTGCAGAGATGACCCCAGGTCATGGGTTTGCCCCAGTAAATACAGAGTTTTCAATAAGCCTTCATTACTTTCCTTTGCTATCAACTTCACTCTACTGTCTTGTCATTAAAATAATGCCTGCCTGCCAGGTTCACTATGCCACCTTCTAGGATTGTCCAGCTTCATAATATAACCTCATACTGTATCTCTGAGTTTAACCTACCATAAGGCAGCAGTTTGGCAACATCTTTATGGCACTTACTTATATGCAAGAATGCAGAAGTTTCAGCAAGGGTGAAAGGACAAAGTGCCTGCAATAATGATATTAATGTTCTCCCTAATGTATTTATTAGTCAGTGTATAGAGCAGAAATGAGAATTGATTTATCTGTCATTATCACTTCCTCCATCATCCTGGTTCTACTGCAAAGCAAAATGTCAGATTTGCTAAAGAAAACTAGTGTTATTGAGCAGG
>NW_010404403.1:0-1969 GCF_000710305.1 Buceros rhinoceros silvestris | reverse complement strand
GGAATGATGTACAGCTCTCTCACTTTCTCTCATATCAACAAAGCGATCAAGAACTTGACAATCCCAGAAGAAAACTGCAGGAAAGCAAAGGTTACTTTTTAAGATCACATATATGACATGGGAGACTAATCACCTCCTAAACAGTGTAGGTATTTTTGAAAAAAAGTTCGCTCTATCCTCACAGTAACATTGTATGCCAAAGAAGCCTGGATTCTTTTATGCAATCTTGTGCTCCACCTCTTTCCTTTTTCTGCATCTGGGAGTCAAATGCATTGGCCAGAGTTTCTGAAAGGATATACATAATACTGGCTCTGATACTTGGTGTTTCTCCTCTGATTTTCAGCTTCTAACTGTTCATCAAATCGCTGCCTAAGTTCTCTTTCACTGGAAAATAAAGCTAGTAAGAACTAAAAAAACACTCTGAAAAATTTATTCTAATGTAATTAGTTAAAAATTATCTGTGTCTTTTAAAAAATATTTCTTAGTCTCAGAAGGTTAATGGTGTCATGCTGAACTGAGGCATAGAGTGATTGTTTCAATATTAACAAGCTCAATTGAAGTGCCACTGGCTTCCAACACAGTTTTGACACCATGCAACCTGACTAATAAAATAAAACCTAATTTTAAAAATAATTTACCCCCTGGAGACCTTAAAATGGATTTTACTAATGAAAACCTAACATGGATTTTTCTTGATAGGTGAAGCAAATGAGACTGTGGAAGCAAGTGTATTTTCATGAGAGCAAAATGAAATATCCAATAAGCTGGTTTACCCAATTAGAAGTAATTTTGAATATTGTCCATCAGTGTTTACACACAAGAATTTTCTACTGCAGCCTAAGCAAAACAAAACATGTATTGTTTATATAACAAGATATTCATTAACAATTGTGCTCACCAGAACTGTTCTCTAATGACCAATGATATTCTCTAAATCCGTAGAAGAAAGCTCCGTATCATTTTCAGCTGGTAGATAAGTAAGACAAATAATTCAATGAACTCTGTAGAAGCACTCAGTACAGACCCTCAACCTGATTTTGATTTTGCCTTTGCAGTGTGCTAATTAAGCCGTAGGTAGAAATATCTACCTGAATGAAAGTCTTTTTAAAATTATGGCTTCTTTTACTTTGCTCAAGTTGTAGTCAGAGTTTGTAGTATGAAAGGAATTTCAGGGAACTGAACCAGACAATTTTTCCACAGTCCTTTAAAGGACAAAAGGACAAGATCTACTGATGTCCAAGTATTAGCTGGTTATACAGGTGGCTTCTCCATAAAAAGGAAAGAAAGCTGGCAGAGGTGACATAAAATACGTGCTATATACTGCATATGACATATGCCCACAAATGTATTTTGGTTTAAAACCACAGAATCATAGTGAATGGGATGAAATAGGAACAAAAGTTTCAGGGTTTGGTTTTTAGAATTGCTTGTGTATCAGAAGTTAAATGTTTGAATCCCCAGTAAAATGTTCGAGTCAAAATGGCTTCCACTGCAGGAGAACAAAGCCCCTTTTTAAGACAGTTTCCATATTTAATAATAAGGAATAAACTTGGTTCAGTGAAATCTGCTGCTAGTAAATTGCCTTCTGAACTATTTGTAACACTTGTTAGAAAATATTTTCTTCTGTAAACACCAAGTCTGAATCTCAATGTTTTGTTTTTTCTGATGCACACTTAGAAGTGTTACAAACTCAAACAATATCCCTCACCTCCAAGACTCATTTTTTCATGTGTCTTCTCTTCCTGTATGCCCTTAATTAACAGATATTTGTTGTTCCTCAAATTTTAACACACTGTTTGACTCAGAACCACGAAGAAGGGGTGGAGGGTGGGGTGGGTGTTGGAGGTCCCTATACGAAATAAAATATTTTAATTTTTTTTTATTTCTCTCTATACTTTGTTATCATTTTCAGTGCAACAAGGAAAAGAGTAAGCTCATACTGAAAAAGACAATAATACTGCAAAACTGC
>NW_010404402.1:0-5562 GCF_000710305.1 Buceros rhinoceros silvestris | reverse complement strand
GTGCGCGGGAGGGCCCGCAGCCTTCCTGCCCCGGGGCTCTAAAGCAGCCCCGGGGAGCGGGAGTGAAGACACCCGACAAGTGAGAAACGCCCGTTACCCTTCAGAGTTCCCATAACCAGCACGGGACTGACACCAGGCCTCTGCTCACCCTCCTGGCGCACAGCGGAGCAATGAGTCTCGGTCACAGGGCTGGGGAGAAGAATAAAGACTGCCACTGACCACACCAGTGTCAATTCAGAACATAACGTGCCCTTTCCTCCTGTTTTTAACGATGTTCAGCACCGCTTTGTTACCGATTTGGCTCTCAGACTTCTGTCATCCAACAAGCAGAGGGTGAAACCAGCAGAGGGTGAAACCAGCAGAGCCGTTGCGTGCACGTGGAAGCGGTTGAGAGGGACCAGGCTCAGTGCTGGGCAGGGGCACCCTCAGCTCCACATCCTCTGCCCCACAAAGCCCATTTTGTGGGGAATTGAAATATTCCAAGCGGGTTTGAACCTGATACTGGGGGTGAGATGGGCCCTTCCCCAGATAAACCGCTGGGAAGAACCGAAGAACTGGAACTTCGGGCCAGCAGAAGAGTGTGAGATTCACAATCCAGATGTCAGAATAAGCATCATTAAGAACGACCAACTTGGAGGCTGGCTGCTGAATTAGTCGTAAAAAGTGTAAATTCAGTTAGCAGGTAACCTCCACACTAAGGATTCTAAAACCATGCAAAGTAAAAGTAAACTCCTGGAGTATCTCCTTAGCTGAAATCCTGAGGGCGAAGGGGAAACATGATCATCAAGATCAAACAGACGGAAACACCTCTGCAAACTCCACCTACCACAGAGCACCCAGCGCTCACAGTTCCGCAGCTTCGGCCGCTGTAATCAGAACTAGGGGCCGGGGCTCGAATGCCACTCCAGCACCTGAAGCCCAGGACTGCGACGTGTCTTGCAGGACTGGAGGCCCAGCTGCAGGTGGAGAGCAGCAGGATCTGTGCTGATGCTCAGCTTGGTACCACGCACTCCGCGCCACAGCTCGTGCCATTAGCCAGCACGTGTTCAGAAAGCAGGTTACAGCTCAGCTGCTAAAGAATTTGTCATCTAAAGGTACATCACAAGGTAAAGCACAAGTGGATCCAAAGAGTTCAGAGGGTGGTGACAACCTCTAGGCCTGGGCCCCCAGACGCAACTGAAAGCTGGTGGCACTGGGGAGGACTGGGATGGTGGCAAGGAACTCCCAAGCCGGGAAATGTAAAATGTGACGCAGTTCAGAAACCCGGAGGATTAAGTTTAACCCCAGTCCAAGAGCAGTCTGAAATCTGCCCTCAGAGCCCCTTGGAGCCGAGGGCCTTCGACAGCCCCCGGGCACAGGACAGGGCCGGAGAAGCAGCACGCTGTGATGTGTGCTGCTGGGACCCACTGACCCGGGCAGTGCGATCCAGTCAGTTCTCAGATGGCATTGGATTAAAAGCAGCCTTGGTACCCCCTTCCAAGAAGTTTTAATATTTGTTCGTGAAGCGTTTCCCTCATTAAATGGAACTCTGGGAAGTGAGGGGCTCGGGATCCTTCGCAGCACCCGATCGATGCCGCTCCAGCCAGTGCCTCACTGTCCGTCCCCGAGCGACCGGCCAGGACTGAGCCCGTGCCTGCCCTCCCAGCTCGACTCCGAAGGGTCAACCCACGTTCATACTTTTTTTTTCCAGCCGGGGCCTCACTGGCCGTCCCCGAGCGACCGGCCAGGACTGCGCCCGTGCCTGCCCTCCCAGCTCGACTCAGCAGGGTCAACCCAGTGTGATCACATCGTTTTTATTTAGGTCTTCTGCCAACAGTTACAGGGTAACAGACACTGAGGACTGCAAAGTCAACGTTGCAAGCAAAAACCAGGACCAAGGCAAGAATAAAAAAAAAAAATCCACAAAGGCAATCAAATCAAATAAACCCAAACCTAAATACAGTGTTCTAGAGCTCTTTAATCATACCGTTTTCTTAATAAAGAGGTGGTGATGATCTTACAGGGTTTTATTTTGGCCTAATCCAAGGACTGTGTTACTCTTTACCGATCTTAATGCCACGCATACAAAGAAAAAATTTGATATCCAACCTTTAAAATATAAGCCATATTTTCTTAATAAAGTAAGTTTTGTGCTGCTGCTTGTGTAGTAAGTCCTGTACATCAACGGTTCACGGCTATGGAACAAAGGGACCAAACCTTTAAAATATAAGCCATATTTTCTTAATAAAGTAAGTTTTGTGCTGCTGCTTGTGTAGTAAGTCCTGTACATCAACGGTTCACGGCTATGGAACAAAGGGACCATATGGAGTTCAAGCTAAAGCAAAAAAAAAAAAAAAAACAAAAAAAAAACCACAAGAAAAATAGCAACCCAAACAGAGCGTCTGGTGAACACCCCGTGTACAGTTCAACACTTGCTCGTATAAAGGAGGTACGAAAGGGGCTAGAAATCGAACACAAAAGCACTGGAGTCCCGTAAATTTTCTTTCACAACTATTGAAGTGCAAATCACTCAGGCAAGATATGAATTTCACTTGTTTATTGCTGTCCTGCTGTCTGGCTTCCCTTCCCTTCCAGAACGAGTCACATTCGTTTATTCCACACTGATTTTCCAAGAAGAAAACCTTTCGTGAGGCAACGTTGAATGCTTGGGCTGTTTGACACTAAGACATCGGGCCGTACGCTTGCGGATACCAGGACGCCCCCACCGCCCCTGGGCGCCATGGGGAGCGGGGCTGCTCAGCCCCCTCACCCCCGTTACGCTCCGATATGAGATAAGGGAAGCAAACAGCCTTCAACTGCTGACGGGGAACCACAAGTCTCTCCTCTTCCCACGGAACGGCGCGCCCCGGCGATGCTTCCAGCTGCAGGAGGAAGGCGGGCGCGTGGAGAAGGCGGAGAGTTGGGAGCCGTCCGGGATGTCCGGGTGGGGTTGTGGCTGACTACAGACCCTGATATGTGCCGGGCTAACACCTATCCGCTACGGGTAGCAAAACGCACAGCACCTCGACATGCAGTTATTCGATTGCATCTCGACAAGAAAAGGGTGGAAACGCTGAATGCCGGAGCCGCGGAGAAGGTAACGGTGCATAGTCCATTATAAAAAACATGCAGGTAACTCAAACCCTTCTGAGCGTCTTCCATGTGGAAACGGGGTTTATCGGGCACAGCAGCTACCGCGTTTGGCTGTTCTCATACTCAAACCCACGAAAACGCAACGCAGAGGGTGAAATAGGGGCAGAACATGATCTGCAAGTCAACAGCTGAAGGTTTCAGAAGCTGTGAGGCTTTTGTGTCGTTAAAATTGCTGTTAAAAGTAGGTGCTACATCAGCAAGTCTCCATTCATAGTCTGCTATGAACAGCCACCTTACAAATGAGTGCAAATCTTAAAGGTCCATTTTACATTTCAAGTCTCAAGGTTAAAAAAACATTGTTACAGAGCAACAAGCTGTTTCTGTAAATGCCCACACTGTCTCTTCAAATGGTTAAAAATGGCACGTGCTATGCCACAGCTACTAAAAGACATCTCAGGATTCTAGACCCAACTGAAATGCTAAAATAAAACCTAGGAACCAAGATACCTTTGCCCCTCGCTGCCGAACAGCAGCCGGGAGCTTTCTGGGGTAATGCTGGTGAACAAACTGATTTGCAGAGAGAACCTTGACCTTAACCCCGTCTTTAATCCTACCGAGGGGCTCTCTGACATGAGGAGTGCGGGTACAGCCCCACAGGGATCGTTCTGCTTCCAACGAACGCAAGCCAGAGTTCAGAGGATGGGATGGAGAGGTGCTGATCTGTGTCACTATGCAGGCACTTGTGTACAGGAATGTTGGCTTCTCGTGTTGACGCTTAGTGTCGGTGTGTTCCCTACGCGCTAAAAGCCTTCCTACGAGTTCACTCCCCTCCTGCCCACCAACAGCTCCTGCTCTCCTCCCCGTCACCTCGCAGACACACGCAGCAGTGGAGGCTGACACCAGGTGCAAAGGAGAATGGGAACCCAACACTGCAGTCTTGAGGGAAAACAGGACTAAGCGCAGGATCTTCACAAACCGTGACGTCAGTGGGCTCAGCACTGAGTTTGCATAGCAAAGTGATGTCTTCAGGGTGCACACACACATTGCCCAAAAAGAAAACGGGGAGAGTGAGTTCCCGGGGTCAGGACAGATCAAAGGGCCAGCACTGGCTCTGGGGGCCAGCACGGTTCTCTCGAAGGCAAGTCTAAACGTCAGGAGGTCCAGAAGGACAAGGTGTGCTCCCGCCCCGCCAGCCGACCCAGGGCAGCGCTGGGGCGGGTCTGCCTTGGAAAGGCGCACGGTGGGCAGCAAGGTGAGAACAGAGCTCTGCCCTGCAAGAGCCAGGGAGGAGTGTGTGCGTCCGTCTTTCTCTTGAGGGAAGCGCTGCACGCATTCTCCTGTAAAACCCCAGTTAATCTGTCCCCGCGATACTGGTAATGAGCTGCTGCCACTGCCTGGCAGTGCCGTTCTGTGCAGCAAACAGGTCTGGACAGCAGTTGCTGCCATCCTGCTGGGAAAAGGCTTTTTTCCTGGTACAAACAAATCAGCAGAGTTTACCCCCCTGACAATAACGAGGGTTCCATTGTTCTGACTATGGAACTGACCTGGTGTGCTTTCAGAAGAAAACGTGCATGAGCTCAGCGGCACCGTGACACGGAGAGCAGCAAAACCGAGCAGCAGAGAGGGGACAGCGTGGAGGTGCTAGGGTCAGGGTACGCGGCGCTTCGGCCAGCAGCCAGCCCCGGCAGGCATGTGCCGAGCACCCGTGGGAGTCGGGCGCTGAGGAGCACCCAGCGCTGCTCATCAGACAGAGAACGCTCTGGCATGAGCGCGCAGCCTGGGGAAGCGCAGGTATGTAAACACTGAGAATGTTCATGACTCGCGTAGTTTGGCAACAGACTCAGTATCGTATAAAAATAATGTTTAGTAAAAAAATCCCGGTGTCCATTGTAAAAATTCAGGGGGAAAAAAAAAAAAGGGGAAAAAACCAATAGCGATTTCTGTCCTCATGGGATGAAGATGCCCCCATTTGTCAGAAACAGTTTTAAATAACAAGTAGTACACTGGAAACAGAAATGGGTCAGCAGCCTTTAAACGTGTCCTGTATGAAAGTGCACATCTTTCAACGGGGTTCAACCACCGCTGGCTCTAACACAAACTGCAACTGAGAACCAGAGAAACCAACTCCTTCCGATGGAAACACGGACCACCATCGAGACAAGGTTACTGTTTTCCTTACGAGATTAAAAACATGGAAATTTTGCAGCATCATAGTAAGGCACTCACCCACGGGAAAGTCTGTGACTGTTCTTCGAACGGCAGCAGCTAACTAGCTTTGAACACGAGGAAGACAGTTGTCAGTTCTAAGTGCTAGGGTGCCTTACGTCAGTTGGGGGAACCGTTCGGGGTGGGGAACTGTTAGTGTTAGAATTCTCCTAGAAACTAGTTGTTTTCCCCCTTAACCCATTAAAGCATCTCATATTCTAAAATATTAGTTTTATAAATCTAGTCTTCTGTTTTAAGGCTCTAAAAATCCCCTCCCCCCACCCC
>NW_010404401.1:21204-34739 GCF_000710305.1 Buceros rhinoceros silvestris | reverse complement strand
CCCGTGGAGGACCCCATGCTGGAGCAGGTGGGTGTGCCCAAAGGAGACTGTGTCCCCATGGGAAGTACATGCTGGAGAAGGTTCCTTGCAGGACCTGTGGGCCCATGGAGAGAGGACCCCATGTTGGATCAAGTTTGCTGGCAGGACTTGTGATCCTGTGGGGGATCCACACTGGAAAACGTCTGTTCCTGAAGGACTACACCCCATGGAAAGGACCTATGCTGGAGCAGTTTAAGAAGAAGTATAGCCCATGGGAAGGAGTCATGTTGGAGTTTCTTGGGGACTGTTTCCAGTGGAAGGGACCCCACACTGGAGCAGGAAAAGAGTGTGAGGAGTCTTGCCCCTGAGGAGGAAGGAGGAGCAGACACATCATGTGATGAACTGACCACAACTCTCATTCCTTGTCCCCCTGTGCTACTGTGGGGAAGGAGGTAGAGAAAATTTGGAGTAAAGATAACACTGAGAAGGGAGGATCCGGGGGAAGGTGTTGTACGATTTAGTGTTTATTTCTCATTGGCCTACTTTGATTTGTTTGATAATAAATTCAATTAATTTTTTTCCCTGGTCACATTGTTTGCCCATGACAGTAATGCCTGAGTGATCTTCCTGTCCTTATCTCAACCCGTGAGCCTTTTGTTATATTTTCTGTCCCCTGTCCAGTTGAGGAGTGGAATGATAGAGAGGCTTAGGTGGGCACTTGGCATACAACCAGCGTCAACCCACTGCAACAGAATATAACTAGCTTACATGAATAGCAGTACTAGCATGACTAACAGAACATCACTAGCTTAATCTGTGAGGCACATATAAAAACACTTCCTCCAGAGCATCCGTTTCCTTCATCTCTCTTTTTTGATCTCCTGCCTCTCCTCACCTCACCATTCTCTCAAGCATCAGTCTGACTCTTCACTGCTCCTATCTCAAATTGTTCATTATTGATTATGGTTTTGTACACCATTCTGTCTTTATTAATATAAATGTCATCTCTGAATCTGATCCAAGACCTGCTGGAAACACCAAGAGTACTCTCGCTACAGCAGCTGCAGTGTAAACAATATATCGTTTGGATACCTGTACTGAAAAATGTGGTCTTTTCCCTCAGCAAAATACCCTTCATTTAACAAGCCTGTAGGTGATCAAGCTGTGTGAAGTCTGCCCTGTCAAAATACAGGTTTGGGCATTTTTTAATTTCTAAAAATTGCTTTTGGTTGTCTTTGGGTGGATATTCTAGAGGTAGATGCTTCAGCTGCTCCACAGGTATTACTTCAGGTACTGCAAAAGCTTTTTTTTTTTCCCCTCTAATTGAAGGATAGCAGGTAGCTTGCTCCTTTCTGCTTTTGCTTCTTCCTATCAAGCCAGGGAACAACATCTGTTCATCTTTAGGAGATGACATTCAGTTACTAAGGGTTATTTCAAGTTGAACATCTAGACATCCAGTGAATTACAGCTAATGGCATTGCCATCTTAATTTGCACTTCATTTTTTTGCCCTTTCCATGGGCTGCATATTCGTCCTCCAGTCCCTTGTGTTGGTTCCTCAACTTGAGTTGGACTAAGCAGGCAGAGAATTAACCCAGTATAAAAAAAAAAAAAAAAAAGAAAAAAGAAAAGAAAAAAATCAACTGAATGGATTCAATTGCAAAGTGAATGTTGGAATCAGTAAAAGGTCACACATGGGACTTCAGTGGCAGGAATAGGGGTGGAAACATCAAGGTAAAGAAAAAGAGATTTATCTTGCACTGGTGAGCCCTTACAACGACTCAGGCATTTCATGTAAGTCCTGCCCAAGGGTAGCCTGGAATACAAATTTGTGGATCTTTTATTTTATCAGCTTTCAAATGTGCTATTCCAGTCACCAAAATATTCACTTTGTACTTAACTAAAAATGCTACCTTAGTTATGTGTGGGATTATGTACCTTGCTGAATCAAGGTCAAAAATTCTGATTCATGGCCTCGGAGAGGGGTGGGGGTGGGAATGCACCCTATACTAAATGTATAAAATGAGCCATTTCTTTTCCATGGACTTTTCTGACTACTGAGTCACAGATATGAGAGTCTATATTCTGTAGTGCAGAAACATTTTCTAATTGACACTGATAAGCCAGTGAGTCACAGATTAAATTAATCAGGTACAATTTGCACATCCTGTCAATGATTTCCATGTGCAATCAATTCCACCAAAAATTAATGCTGTCAGATCAAACAAAAGAACAGGTAGGGCAGATATTTTCCATTTTAAAAGTAATGATTTCACATGCTCAGCTTTATTTTGGATATCACTCTTGCCCTGAAATTCTTTTTAAATCACTTTCAGTTTATTGCTAAAATATATAATGGTTATATGCCATTATGTGGGTCATAAGTCTCTTAAGAGTAAAGGAATTTTTGAAATTGCTTCAGGAGTGACACATACATCTGAAAATGACTCAAACCACCATTTTCCTGTAAAAATCTATTTTGCATGAAAATAGGTTTTTTTAGTAGATCTATCACAACTCTTCCCCCCCTTTAACCAGAATACATCTGATGTCTTCTGTGTCTATGGAAATTCCAGTTTGCTCACTGGAACTGTCAAAAGAAAGCCACGTATTCAGATAGCTTCTCTTTCTTCAGCCTTATTAGAATTTGGTGCTATAAATTTCTTGGGTTTCTTTTGTTCATGTCTTTTTCTCATATTAGCTATTTCATCCAGGACTCATAATCTAGGCCTTTTCATAAAACAGACAAAATGGTTATAAAAGCAGGCAAGATGTTGTGCCCGTGTTAGTTAATGCTTTTCCTTAAAATTGGAGAAAAAAAGATGAAGAAAGTTTCCAAATTTACTTTTCCAAAAACTATATTCTTATGGGATATTGATCGTAAACTGCCTTTGGAGCTGAATAAATGTAATGTTTGCAGACCCTTACAACATGAATGAACTTCAGAGATAAAGTGATTATATTTCTTTGTATAAGTTCTTTCCTCTGAAATTTTGCAAGTTAAATAAACTGGAAATACATATCAGCATTAGAGGAATATTTTTTTTCGGAGACTGAAACTTGATCATTCCTTAGTCCTAAAACAACATCAGAGTTCAATACATTATCTAAAAAAATTAAGAAAATGTTGAAAGTGGGATTTTGACCACTAACTTCTACTGGCATCCTATCTGTTTCTTGAATAAGAAATAGAATTCAGCAGAGACAGGTATGTAGAACAATACAGATACCAGCTGTTTATTACACATTCTTCAGTGTGGGACATCTGTATAAGGCAAATAACCATTGTTATTACAAACTTGGTATAAATATTCAGTCTTGCTAGGTTCATAAGTTAGACATTTTTCTGTCAGAGGTAAATAGAATTGAGTCCTCTAGCCATTGAGATTTGATGAAGCAACGTACAAATATCCCTCCACCTGTTACTGGCTTTAAATGACGAATACACTGGCTATGTTGGAGATGCATAGTTTATATGAAACAGTTTAGCACACATGGATATTAAACAACCATCATTACAAAGAAGCTCCAATCCCGCTATCTTTTCTATAATGAATCTTTCTATTTTAGAAAAGACTTCTGGTTAAATAGAAATCACTAGGGTAATGCCTCCCTGGAACAGGTAACCTCCATCCTTGGAAGTTTTCAGAGCTTTGCTAGAGAAAACACAGACTGACTTTACCAGTGCTAGCAATAATTTCAAGTGAGAGGCTGGTCTGAAAAACCTCCAGGACTCTCTTCTGACTAACATCTCTGCACCTCCCTGACTGAACCACCCGATAAAGGCATTCTCACCTGGATATTGCTGTTTCATACTGACAGGGAGAATGCAAACCAAAGTGCTCTATATATTACTTAATAGAAATGAAGACATCAGCTTCCAGAAGTGTCAGTTTGGAACCTTTGAATAACTTCATTTTAACTGTAAAGATTCGTTGTGAAGAACTGTGAAAATCTCCCCTTTCAGAGTGATTTTAAAAATCAGTTTGTATAACAAAGATAGAAGATAAAAGAACTATTGAGATTTTTTCCACATCTAACCTAATAGTAGAGCACGTTGCAAGATTGGGCAAGAAGTGTTTTGGAGAAAAGAATACTGACTCATTTGGATACACGGAGGAATCAGAAAAGGAAGAGAGTTTCCGGGGATCTCCAGAAGATCTAGGAAAGCTGTTAGCTCAGCATCTTGCTACTGCGTGGTAAACACAGCATATGTGCTGACATCCTATCAAGGCGAGCACCAAGATCACCAGGTCGGCTATTGCAAACAGGTTTTTATCACTTATATATGGAAGACTAGTAGCATTGCCAATAACCAAAAAGCTGTTGTTTTGTGGGAATTTTTTTTTGTTTGTTTTTTAAAAAGCCTGCTTGTGAATATCAAGTTTTCATTGCAATGTCAGGAGTGTGAGAAAGAAATCTTCTCACCTTTTGCAGCTCAACAGAGTGCTATGTCCTACACAGTCACTAGTTTTTTATAAGTGAAGTAGATATGTTGACTAGCAATTTTTCAAAAGCAAAACCTGCTTATCAGGTGTTTGAACCGTATTTGACTGGTTTATGTAGCAAGTCTGTGCCAACTAGTTGCAACTGACTCTTGCAAGCACCTGTTAGACTATTCAGCAGAAGGTCCATGGGTCAGAGCTCTAATGGCAGCAAAAATGTAAATAGTGCAGGAAGATGTGTTGCTCATTTAGTAGGTGACACTGCTGCCTCAGACTGTGATAAAACTCTGATCTAGAACATATTGAATCCACTGGGTTGCACAAGATGCTATTTCTTAGAAAAAGATAGAGTCAAATGTTATTGAATGTAAGGTGGTACAAACTGAAGTATCTCATAATCACTTACATTTCCTTGCGGAATCCATGTGTCAGTATAAAGTGATCTAACACAGAGAGGATGTAAGATTGAAGTCTATTTAGACCAGCAGGAAAGGTGTCAATGTTTAACGAAGTCTTAGGATGCCTTGAGGAAAACAGTAAATCTTACGCATTTCCAGGATTGTTTTATTCATCTTAACCACTGACTATCACATATTCTTTTAAAAATAAGATAAAATTAACTTAGAATGAATGTATGGTTTAGTTGGAGGCACTTAGAAGTTTACAATGAACTAACATTTAACAACACTGAAAATTATTTCAGTTCATTATAGAAATTGCTATTTTTGTGAAAGCAATTACAGGAATGATTTGTAAAACCAAATGTATTTGGTATGGAAAGGTAATTGAAGCAATAGTTTATTAGTTTTTATTTGTGTGGTTATATCAGTAGAAAATACAAACTCAGCAAATTTGTAATTTCAGTTCTGGAAATATTGTTTTAAAATTCTGTAATGAATGTATAAAGAATCTATACAAAACATGCCTTGATATTTTCCCTTTCCTTTCCACAAGAACAGATTAAAATGCAACTTCTAAATGGATTTTAGCAAAGATACAAAGTTCCACGTTGCTCTGGGCAAAATTGTGAGAAGGATGTTTAGAGCAGTGTATGTCGGAAAAGTTTATTTGTATTCTTGCACTTTATTTGCAAAGACAGATAAATCAGGCTGAATATTTCTTCTCATCAGTTCTTCCTAATCCCATAGTTGTTTCACAAATTCTTACACAGTGAGAGTCTGAACACAGAGGCAATAGAGACTGTAACTTGGCAAACACTATCTTGAGATGAAGAAACTATAAAGAAGTTCTGTGCACAGACTACACTTGATTTTCATCACACTCAAACATAGGAGAGTATCTCCACAAGCCCAGCAGAGCACAGGGGCACAAAGCCAGGTGGGGTTCCAGATTAAAAACTTAGAGGAAGGGGAGGCTCTGTCTGGGCCCCTCCCGGGGCTGTCCCAGGAGAGCCATCATCACCATTCTCCGTGCATGAAACCAATCAAGAGGAGTCAATGTCACACCACCTTTTGGACTGAGAAGGGGTATAGGACACAGTATGCAATGCAAGACAAGAACATTTTAGGATTGCCCAAGACTTACGATATGCTTATGGCTGGAAACAAAGGCAGGGAAGAAGAGGGATGTAGGTGATTTGGGGAGAAACAAGCATGGGAAAATAGAGATGTAGGCAGATAAGAAAGAGCCTGTTGTGTGTAAAACAGTTTGCTGATAAGCACGGTTGTCTGGCCACACATTCTGTCCTATCATGAAATTCCTTTCTAGCTCTTTTTTGTGGGTGAGACTATTCTGTGTGTTTGTGTGTGTATAAAGGTGTGAGAACAGCAACTGGAGTCAGATGGCAGATCAGATGGCCCATGTGTCAAGGTGCCAGAGTTACTGGATTTAGGTGCCAGCAGCTGGAGTGAGACTTCAAGTCTTAAGGATCCATATGTCTGTGGAGCCAGCAACTGGAGAAAGTGCAAGTCTGTGAGAACTCACGAAGCTCAAACCAGACTAGCTAGTGGGTAAATGGCCCCTGGGAGCTATGGGTTTGTGAAACCATGGGAGCAGACACAGAGGTCAAAGGTACCAAAGGTTTCCTGGATAGCTCCATGTGTGCATGCATTTGTGATCAAGACAGTCTGTATCAGCAGTTGGAGCAGGACTGCAGCCCCAGGGTTTTTGTGTCTACGTGCTAGCAACTGGGGAGACTGGGATTCAGAATCCAGCTACTGGGCATTGTGTCTGACACCACCATCTTTTGCATATGTATGGGGCTGTTGGTGATGTCTGTTTTGAGTGCTCTGCACGTCTGCCTGTGTTTTCTGTGCAAGCCAGGCACTTATGTATGTGTACACATGGTGTATATGTGTGCTCTGTATGTGTGGCTATTGGTAATATATGCTCAGCCTTTCTACAGGTTGGACCTGGGCACACAGAGCTGCAGCATTCTCACCTCTCTCAGGCTGCAGGATTCACCCTCCCATGACAGACACTAGCACCCAGACTGACTCAGAAGTAGGGGAGGACTAATGGCAAGTGAATTTCTTTCATGCACGTGTTTAGTTTTTCTCACCTTTCTTGTTGCAATCTGGACTGCAGCAGACTAATTACAGTTTTTGTTAAATTTTACCATCCTGCCATTTTCTATTCTGCTTTCAGGCCATCTGACATGGAGATGCCCTTTACTTAAATTCTCTGAAAATCTTGAGGTCCTCTCATTTAATTCTGTAATATCAAACAACATCTGAAAAGGCCATCCGGAGCTAAGTAGCAATATAATTCATTTGTGATAGTATATGCAGCATTATTGTAACTTGTTGAATATCACTTCTCTTTTATAGTCTATCATCTCCCTAGTGCCAAAAGCTTGTGATTATTATTTACTGATTCTTTCGTAGCATATTAGAATAATGTCACACAGTCCTGAATTATTGCCTCCACAGCATGGACCAACTAATTTGTCACACTTTACAGCAAAAAGGCATGTGGTGTTCCTTCCAACCCATTCCTCAAAAAATTCAAAATTTTCTTTAACCCCAGCCTGAGAGTCTGGAATGAACTGCCAAAGTAAAAACTTCTGTGGGTGCCATCTGATCCACTGCGGATGAATGCATGTTCTTGAATTATAGGAACCATAACGTAAGTTCAGTTAGATTGTTTTGTCTTAGTTTCTAGGCAGTCACAGTACATCACTTCAGCTGGAGGTTGAGAGCGTGCACATAGCCAGTTCTCCAGGCTCAGCTGACACGTAGACCAGTGTCGCTTCCTGGTAACTCCTTCACGTACCTCAAATGACAGTTGCAGTTTTGGTGTCCAGATGAACACAAAAGAAATAATCTTTTCTCTTTAATAAAAAAACATACTCTAAGTAAAGTCCCTCATGTTTCTGATGCCATATAAAAATTTCATTAAATCTGAATTATGAGATAGTTGATCTGATAATCAGCATGTTCTCCCCTATTTGAAAAGTTACTTGAGTTTCAGCAATTATCCTTCATGACATGAACAAACTAAAAGATAAATGAAAACTTTATTTTCCCCATCATGACAGGAAAGATTTCCAGGACAAACAACAGTATGCCTGTTTTTCCTCTGACCACAAATGCTTGTCATGATGTTAACAGTTATCCCACGAGTTCCTGTAAGTACCACAACTCATGCCTGAGGAGGGAAAGACAGTGGCTAGACAAGCTACCACAGAGGAGGAGGATGTGGAAGGGAGCAAGCTGCACAAGGAAAGAATTTTTTCATAAGTCATAAACAGTATTTACCCTCTTACCCTTTCTCTGACAAAAAAAAAAAAAAAAAAAAAAAAAAAAAAAAAAAAAAAAAAAAAAAAAAAAAAAAAGCAGTTTATTCAACCTGAATGATAATGACTACACAATTAGCTATGAAGACATAGCTAATGTCTTCAAATCTTGTCAATGTATGATGCTAGCCAATCAGCTGTAGTGTTGCTGATTGTTACGAAAACTAAGATACAAGATGTTGTACAAGATAAAAAGTAGGCAGATTTGAGTCATTTAGCATCCTCATACTTAATTAGTATTGCCAGATTTAGAAATTCAGAAGAAATTTAAATCATCAGGAAGAGGGGGAAAGAATGTGTCTTTTGACATTGGTCCACCTAAAAGACTTTCTGCTTGTAAATGTTCACACAGAATCTCACAGAATCATCTGGTTGAAAGAGACCTTTAAGACCATCGAGTCCAACTGTACAACCTGCCCTGCCAGGATCCCTAAACCAAGTCCCCCAACACCACATCTACATGCCTTTTAAACACTTGCAGGGATGGGGACTCCACCACTGCCCTGGGCAGACTGTTCCAATATGTCACAACCCTCTCTGTGAAGAAATTTTTCCTAATATTCAATCTAACCCCACCCTGGAACAACTAAAGGCCATTTCCTCTCATCCTGTTACTTGTTATATGGGAGAAGAGACCACTCCCCACCTCTCTACAACCTCCTTTCAGGTAGTTGTAGAGAGTAATAAGGTCTCCCCTCAGCCTACTCTTCTCCAGGCTAATCAACCCCAGGTTCCTCAGCTCTTCCTCATAAGACTTGCTCTCCAGACCCTTCATCAGCTTTGTTGATCTTCTTTGGACACTCTCCAGCACCTCAATATCATTTTGGAGAGAAAGGCCCAAAACTGGACCCAGTACTCAAGACGTTGCCTCACCAGCACTGAGTACAGAGGGACAATCACTTCCCTCCTCCTGCTGGTCAAACTATTTCTGATACAAGCCAGGATACCATTGGTTGGCTTGGCCACCTGGGCACACTGGTGGCTCATATTTGGTCGGCTGTTGACCATCACCCCCAGGTCCTTTTCTGCTGGCAACTTTCCAGCCACTCCTTCCCTAGTCTGTAGTGTTGCAGCGGCTTTTTGTGCCAGTGAGAAAGTCTAGTGCAAGACATACCCTTGTTGAACAGGTATGAGAATGGGGAACACTTAAATAAGCTGACCATATACAGGCCCATGGGAAAGTATCACCAGCAGATTGAGCAGAGCAGTCCTTCCCCTCTACTCAGCACTGATGAGGTCACATCGGAAATGTTGAACGGAGTTCTGCGTCCAGTACATGAAAGACATGGACATACTGGAGAGAGTCTAGCAAGGGTCTGCAAAGATGTTAAAGGAATTAAACATCCAACATATGAGAAATGGCTGAACAAGCTAGGACTATTCAGCCTAAAGAAAAAGAAGGCTCGGGAGGATCTTACAAGGTGTATACAGACCTGATGTGGGGGAGTAAAGTATATGAAGTCAGAATCTCTTCAGTGGTGATGAGTGACAGGATGAGAACTGGGTACAAGTTGAGATAGCAGTAATTCCACTTAAACGTAAGAAAAATTCTTTTTCCTGTGAGGATGGTCAGCCACTGCAACAGGTTGCTCGGAGAAGTTTTGTAGTCTCCATCCTTCAATACTAAAAATCCAAATAATCAAAGTCATGGGCAAACTGCTGTAGTTGACCCTGCTTTGAACAGGGATGTTGGACTAGGTCATGTCCAGAAGCACATTCAAACCTCTGCAGTTTAGCAAATCTTTGAAGATAGCATGGCATGGTGGCTATGAATGTGCCATATATCACCTCCAAGACATTGTGTGCCTTCACAAAAATTCCACAACAGAGCTGCACAGCCGTGAGACTGTATTATTTCTTATTTTTTTCTGTATCTGTCTGTTTACTACGCTATCCTTTAATGCTGTAACTGTTCCTAAGTCCTTGCAAAAAGAATCATTACCATGAAAGCCAGTGTCACTACAATAGATGAAATATTCTATAAGCACCTGGGAGAAGCCTCACAATCAATCCCACTTCTTCTTGTGGGTGACTTCAATTTACTAGATATCTGCTGGAAATAAAACACAGTAGTGAAGAAACATCCCAGAACATTCCTAGAGTGTGTGGAAGACAACTTCCTCACACAGCTGGCAAGGGAACCAACCACAGAAGACTCCCTGTTGGATCTATTGTTCACAAACAGAGAAGGATTTATGGGTGATGTGAAGGTTGGAGGCCACTTTGGCCACAGTGATCATGAGATAATAGTTTTCTATACTTGAAGCAGTAGAGGGGAGGGTCAGTAAAACTGCCACCTTGGACTTCTGGAGGGCAGACTTTGACCTTTTTAGGAGACTAGTTGGCAGGGTCCCTTGGGAGACAGTCCTGAGGAGCAGAGGAGTCCAGGGATGCTGGACAGTCCTCAAGAGGGAAACCCTCAAAGACCAAGAGCAGGCTGTACCAGTGAGCTGTAAGACAAGTCGGTGGTGTAGAAGAACGTCCAGGCTGAATAGAGAGCTCTCGCTGGAGCTTGGGAAGGAAAGTCTATGGCTTATGGAAGAAGGGACAGGCCACTCAAGAAGACTCTAAGATTCTTATGAGGCTGTGCAGGGAGAAGATTAAAAAGGCTAAAGCCCAGCTCAAACTTAGTCTGGTCACCACCATAAGGAACAAAAAAAATGTTTCTATAAATACCTCAACAGCAAAAGAAGGGCTAAGAAGAATCCCCATCCTTTGGTGGATGCAAGGGGAAACATAGTGTGCTTACATCTGCACAAGTCAATGGGGCCAGATGGGATCCAACCAAGAATTCTGAGGGAGCTGGTGGAAGTGCTTACCAAGCCACTTTCCATGATCCACCAGTGGTCCTCACCAACGGGGGAGGTACCAGTGGAATGGAGGTTAGCCAGTGTGATGCCCATCTACAAGAAAGGCCAGAATGAGAACCCGGGGAACTACAGGGTTCTGATCTCAGACTGACCTGAAAGGCAAATCTTGGCAGTAAAAGTGAGGAAGGCATTGACTACCTGGGTCTGTGTCTTCTTCACCAGATTCCCTGACACATTTAGTAGTAAGTACACATTTTTCTTAGTCTTTCTGTTGTTGCTGATATACCCGTGGAAGCCTTCCTTGTTGCCCTTCATGTGCCTCCGGAGATTAAACTCCTGGTGGACTTTGTCTTTCCTATCCTCATCCCTGTACGACCAGACACTGTCTTTGATTGTTACTGGGTGACCTGGCCCGGCTCCCACTTTTTATGTTTGAGTTTTGTCAGGAACTCATTCATCCATGCAGGCCTCCTGCTGCCCTTGCTTTGTTTTCTGTGTTTCAGAATTGTTTATTCTTGAGCTTGGAGGAGATGACTCCTTAAAATCAATCAGCTCTCCTAGACTCGTCTCCAGGACTATATGTCACGGATCTCTTCCAAGCAGATTCCTGAACAGGTCCAAGTATTGTCTCCCAAAAATCAGGGTTGTGATTCTGTGATTTGTATCTTTGTCTTTTCTCAGGATCCTCAACACCACATCTCATGCTGTAAGGAACTGGCCAATATTCAAGTAGGGGGGTGCTCTGCAGTGTCAAGTCACTGCTTCTTCCTTACAGGTTAACACCTGAGATGGAGTAAGAGGCAAAAGCCCTTGAATTTTCCCATCCAGACAAATCTGGACTACTGTGATGGTACTTTCTGGGTTGTTTATGATGATTTCTAGTCTCATATTGAGAAGTGGTAAATATGAGTAGAACTTGGAATACATCTGTGTGTAGTCTAGATACTGCCACAGTAGCTTACAAAAATATTACCTGAAATATCCTTGAGGTCGATCCTAGAGGAAGACCACTTGAGCAGTTCCATTTGTACCACCTCATAACAATTCGATTTCTCTCTCTGTCCATTCTCTTCATGTGCTCCACAGTCCATTTGATAAGCTTTTTCACCCATTCAATTGAATATTTCCCACAAGGATTGATATAGTAATTTGTGTGCGTTATTACAGTCTGTGTTATACAGGATGGAAAATGAAATTACTATATTGGTATTTTTTGCCCTTAACTTCTTTGAATATCTATTTTTACTCAAAATCTGAACTTCTGTTGTCACCCAGGAATACTCTGTTTTCCCAGAACATAGTAAAGTTGACCCAGAGCTCATTAAAAGCACTACAAAGATGCCAACTGCCTTCAGGCCCCTACTGAACAATGAAATATTCTAGACTATAAAGCTCCTAAAAATGTGTAAAATAAAGATTTAGAGTATAAGGACTGAAATCTTCATTAAATCTTTGCAGAAATACTACTGCTGAGCATATAAAAATTCAACCAGTCCTAAAATAACTTCACTAGTAACTGTTCATAGCTGTATCTCAGCAAAATAAAATAAAAATAGTATTTATGTATCTGAAAAGTGGCCTGCAGATTTGAAGGAGTAGACATATATTATTTGTATTTTTAGCAGCCTTTGTACAAAATTGCACCCGAAAATCATTCAGAGCCTGATCTGGAAATCAAAGAGGACTTTTAACATGATCTATGTAGGAACCACTATCAGCACAAACAGTAAGGTAGAAAAGAATCTAGCCCAGATTGCTGTCTTTGCATGAACAGTTGAAAAGTACATAAAATCTCCATTTTCTTCCTTCATTTTAGCAAGCAAAGAGTTCCAGAAACATTTTACATGGAAATGTGGTAGGTGGCCCACAGAAGAGGTAAACTAATTCTAAAAGAATAAAACAAAACACATTTAACATTCTGAATTCCAGATGTCAATTATCTGTTTCTCTCTTTCATATTTATACAATCCTAATATTACAGACAGTTTTTAGAGTATTTTCTTAAGATTAATTTAACAGACTGAGGAAAACATTTATGTGTTATTTTAATGAGATTTGCCTCATAGTGAATCATACGAACACTTCATTTTTAGCAACTACCACTCTGGGACCTCTGTCCAAATGTGCTGGCAAAGGGTTAACATATGCAGAGAATAAGATTTTATATACATATTATTTTGAAAATATTGTTTATTTAGAGTTTCATGTGCCCTCTTTAGATATATTCTATGGAGACAAAGGGGCAGGCTGGCACTGTGGCTTTCTATGGCAGCATTGACTGCAACTTACACTCCACGAGAAAGTTTCAAATGTTCATTTCATAAGTTGATTTCCAAATTCTGAATGCAGAGGAGGTACTGAGTTATTGAAGTTTAATAAAAATGATATGAAACATAAAGGTCAAGGATGACATTATCTTTTCAGCATTGTATTGATTTGAGCTTACAGAGATAAGCTATAATGTTATTTATTAAAGATTTAATAAACCACCAGCTAGCGAAGGGCCTGTGAATAACTAGAAAGACAAATACAAAAGTTCCTGCTG
>NW_010404401.1:5962-21120 GCF_000710305.1 Buceros rhinoceros silvestris | reverse complement strand
CCTGCTGAGTCAGAAAATAACTGAATTTGCTTTACTAAACAAATAAATATGTAAGCAAATAGAGAAAGAAGTAAATCCTTTCTAAATTATGTACTGAAATATCCTTTGAGAAATTTTTATATTCCATCCAGAATGACTTTCATGCAATGTATCTAACTCTTGGAGTGAAATATTAGAAACATAGTCGCCATTGCTTGTACTTCATATTTTATAGTGTTGAGAATTAAGGTCCAGATCTTTCAAAAAGATTTGTTAATATTTTCCATAGGTTTAAGAGACAGATACTGACACCTTTACCTACATGGATTTACTCCCTTTTACAGGGAGTAAATTACTGCCACAGACAATTAAAGTATTATAGAGTACGATAATTTATGCTGTAAGGCCTTAAACTGTGTAATTAGTTCTATCATTATGCAATGTAATAAAAATGTCTAAATATATTAAAAGATATAAACTCTAGCATCAACCTTGCATCTAAAATTCCACCATGAAAGAAGCCTGTCCCAATTTATTTTCTTTGTTAGCTAAATAATTAAGGTCTTTCTCAATCACTTCAACGCACCAGCAAATAGAAGTGTACTAGACTTTTAATCTTATGGCGTAAAAAAGATTTATGTTGCCAACACCATTTCTGGGTTTTTTGAGACCTCAGTATGACTGACTACTCACAACAAGATTATCCGGTAGTGCTCTTCAAAATGTATCCCAAAAGCAGCTCACATTTATTCCTTGTTCCATAACAAAAGTCCTAAACAATTTTACATTTTATTAACAAATCTTAAAATTGTGAAATCTCATAACTTTTACCTGCATTTAATTATATAAGGCTGCAACTAAAAGAATTTGCAGATTCAAGCATTAGAAGTTCTCTTTATTTTCCCAGAAATGGAATTTAATTTATTCAGTTAAACAGCATACAATTCCACACTTAACAATTACACCAAATAGAAAACTATCATTTCATCAACCACTTTGTCGGTGGGTAAAACTGAAAAGGAAAGTGACTACAAAGCAGCTATTATTAGGAAAGTTCTATTTGCAGAAGGTAGTGTTTGTGAAAATATGGATTGCACGATTGTTCAGTAATGTTATTTTTGCCCTATCATATCATGCAGCTGGAAGTATCAAAAGTTTTCTGAATCTTGACCTCAAAAGGGGAAATTCAAGACTGAGATTAAAATTATGCAAAAATAAAACTAAGATTGAAGGCAGCATTGGTTGCAGTGACCATGAGATGAAGGAGTTCTGAATCCTGACAGAAGGAAGTAGGGCAAAATGCAAGATCATAACCCTAGAGTTCAGGAGAGCAGTTTTTGGCCGCTTCAGGGATCTGCTTGAGAAAGTCTTACGGGGTAACACTCTGGAGGGGAGAGAAGCCCACAAAAATTTATCAATATTCAATGATCACCACCTTCAAGCTAAAAAGCAGTCCACCTCAATGAGCAGGAAGTCAGTCAAAAATACCAAGAGACTTACGTGGATGAACAACATGATCCTGGCAAAACTCTAACACAAAAAGGGAGCATACAGAAGGTGGAAGCAAGGACAGACAACCACGAAGGAGTATTGAGACACTATCTGAGCATGCAGAGATGCAGTTAGGAAAGCCAAGACCCAAATGGAATTGAATTTGGTAAGGAATGTCAAAGACAACAAGAAGGGTTTCTATCAGTGCATAAGTAGCAAAACAAAGACGTGGGAAAATGCAGGCCTGTTGCTGAACGAGGCAGGTGACTTGCTTTTCCATTCTTTACTAATAAGACCAGCCCTGAGGAACCCAAGGCCCCAAAGACCAAGGGGAAAATGTGGAACAAGGAAGACATGCTCTTGGTGGGAGAAGATCAGGTTAGAAAATACTTCAGCAAACTGGACTTCTACAGATCCGTTGGTCCTGGTGTGATGCACCCTCTAGTGATGATGAAGCTGTCTGATGTCACTGTGAGGCCACTCTCAACTATCTTTGAAAGGTCATGGCAACTGAGAGAAGTGCATGAGGATCGGAGGAATGTGAATAAATATCTTCTAGATGGGCAAGAATGAGGATCTGAGAAACTACAGGCAGCTCAGCCTCACTTCTGTCTCCAGTTTGGTGATGGAACAACTAATCCCTGAAATTGTTTCCAGATTCATGAACAAATCTTAAGAGGTAGGCATCATGGATTCACTAAGAGGATGTCATACTTCACCAACTTGATAAACTTCTATGACAGAGTGACTGGTTGGGTAGACAAAAGAGCAGTCAATATTGTCCACCTGGGCTTCACTAAGGTATTTGACACTGTCTCCTATAAGACACTCATAGAGAAATTAGTGATGCACGGATTGGGTGAGCAGACAGTCGGGTTGATAGAAAACTGACTGAATGGATAGAACCAGAGGTTGGTAATCAAAGACTAGTTGGAGGCCAGCAACTAGTGGTGTAGCCCAGGGACCAATCCTGTTCTACATCTTCATTAACAATCTGGATGATGAGGTAGAATGTACCCTCAGCAAGTTTGCAGAGAACATGAAACTGGAGGCTTTGGCTGATTTGCCAGAGGGTTGTGCTACCATCTAGAGGGATCTCAACAGGCTAGAGAAACAGACTGATACAAACCTCATGAAGTTCAACAAGGAAAAATGCAAAAGCCTGCAACTGAGGAGGAACAACCTCATGTACAAATATATGCTGAGGGCCACACAACTGTAAACCAACTCAGCAGAAAAGGACCTGGGGTTCCTGGTGGATAGCAGGTTGAACATGAGCCAGAAATGTGCCCTTGCTGCAAAGAGGGCAAATGACATCCTCGGCAGCATTAAACAAAGTGTTGCCAGCAGGTTGAGGAAGGTGATACTTCCTCTCTACTGAGCAGTGGTGAGGCCATACTTGAAGTATTAGGTTAAGTTCTGGGCTCCTCAGTACAAAAGAGTTATGAAGCTACTGGCAAGATTCCAGCGTAGAGCCACATAGATTATTAAGGACTGGAGCATTTCTATGAGGAGAAGCTAAGAGATCTGGGACTCTAGCCTGGAGAAGAGAATGCTCAGGGGTAATCCTATCAATATATACAAATATTTGAATGGAGAGAGTAAAGAAGACCAAGACAGACGCTTTTCAGTGCCCATTGACAAGACAAAAGGCAATAGGAACAGACTGAAACACAGGAGGTACCATCTGAACATCAGAAAATGCTTTTTTATTGCCGTGGTAACTGAGCATTGGCAGAGGCCGCCCAGAGAGATAGTGGAGTCTCCCATGTAGGAGATATTCAAAAGCTATCTGGACACTGGCTGTAGATGGCCTTGCTTGAGTAGGGGATTGGTTTGAAAGACCTCTGGAGGTTCCTTCCTCAAGAGGTTAATCTCAACTATTCCCTGATTCTGTGATTACTTGATCATATGCTTATCTACAAACAAGGTAGATTAGATATGGAAGTTTTATAAGGAATACAAAATACATCTACCATATAATCTTATCACCTTTTGAGAGAAAAACTGAAGGCTGAGAATAAACAGACTTGTACTGTATTGATATACCCTCCTACAGTAATCTTTACAATAGTTGTTGCTTTCTTTTAATTGAAATTTTTCTCCAGGGGCAGTATTTTATTCTTGGTAAGTACTTGAAAGAAATAATGCATCATGTTTTGAAGAAATTTTCACAAGCATGATTTCTTTTAACATTCTCTAACGTCACTTAGCCTTTTAGGTTTAATGATGCATTTTACTTCATTTATCCATCTGCTATCCACTGATTTTGCATGACAGGAAAGTGAATGAACCGGTTTTTATTTAAACTCACACTTTCCATTTTGTCATCCAAATACAGTACTTATGGTTATGTAATGAGATAGAACTTCACATAATTACATTTTGTTTTCCATTGTGACATTTTAAAATTCAAAGCAGGAGTTTCCTATAGGAATAATCTGGTTCAAATACACTTCTTGAATTCAAATCCCTACAATGGTCTATCTGTCTGTGTTTCTTATTGTTTAAAATCAAGGCTCTGCATTGTTGGCATTTGTTATTCCTTCAGCTTAGTAAATTAACGTCGACGCAGTTCAAGCCTCTGTTCTCCTAACAATGCTTAAATTTACATCTTTTCAGACTTTTCTGTTAGTTGCACTACTTAATCCTAGCATAGGCTATATGGTTCATGTGACAAACAGATTGGTTACCAGGAATCTGAGTTATCATTTGCAACTTACATAGCTGAGTCCTGATTGTTTTGATTAATGTGCTGGATTTGTCTGTATTTGATTTACTTCTGCAAATGAGTTTTGGATATTTACTCGGTAAAATCACCATTACAAGCATTCCATGATATGTATTGAAACTTTGTCTTTTACTTCGAAGCTCATAACGTTCCCTTGGCATGTAAAGAGGTAAGTAATGGTATTGACAGTATCACTTGACAATGAGTAGAGACTTTGTGTCAGCTGTCAGAATTCCCCCAGTAGAGATGATAGTGCTTCACATCTGCTGTACACAGTTCTGCAGTTGTAGAACACTTAGGTCTACAGTGAAGGCTTGTCAGATGAATTCATTTTACACAAAGGATCAGCAATTCCACACCTCAGAGAAAAAGAATAATTCTCATTAGATCGTCTCTCACAGTAGAGTTGGGTTTATTTTTTTAGAAGATTTCTTCTCATGGTTAATTTATAGGGGTTTCTTTCTGAAACCTTCACCCCACAAGAAGTTCTTCACATCAAAGTAAAACTTGCCCTTACCTTCTCTACTACTCACATTTCTGCCTCATGCTGAACTGGTCTTATAACCATGTTCAACATAACAATATTAAAGCACTAAAGGAATAAGGAAGTAGATATTGTTGTCATTCTAGATCACAAAAGAAGAGACAACATGACAGGCCATAGATAGATGGATAGATTAGATAGATAGATCGATAGATAGATAGATAGATGAGAAACTGAGGCCTTTTAGCATACCTGTAAAGCAATATTGCAGCATGTAGTACATACCACAATTGTGGTAACATGTCAGATGAGCCCTGGAAGATGAAATTTGGGAAGGAAGTTTGAATCTTAATGTTCTTTTCCCCAAAGTAACAAATCAAGTGTGAAATGATATTTTCCACACTGGTGATCTAAGGTATAATTTACAAGGAAAGTAGACCGCGTGTGTGTGCGAGCCTCATATACCCTCCCAACTATAAATCAGATTGCTCTTATAATATCTCTGCTAATTTAGTAATTAGAAAGAGAGTTATCTGTGCTTATTGATGTTGATAAGATTCAAGATGACAGATAGTTACATATTCTGGAATATACTGGTGACCTAAAATATACCCACCATATTTAGGAAAGTCTGTACTGGATATAAAAAGAGTGATATGAATAATCCATGTAGCAATATATAACATGAAGAAAGAATTACATTGTGTTGCATTTCAACAGATATATACAGCCCATATAAAATCAGAAAGTTTAGGAAATTCTGAGCAAATTGTCAAAAAAAGTAGAATGATACATTAATAACAAAAGATCTATGGAGCAATGAACAAGTTATGGAAAAGTCAGAAATATTAAGAAAATTATAGCCAAGTCAAGTCTAAACTATCAGTATCTGTGTCAAAGTGATCAAGTGGGAGACCACACCCAAAGCATGATAGATTCCTGTGATTCAGGATGCTGATAATACATAGCGAAGAAATGAGAGAAGTAGTAAATGGAAAGATGATTATTTGAAAAATACTTTTGAAAAATTCTCAAAGTACTTTCTTGACAGATACATTTACTTATTCATCCATTTGTCATTAATGAAATATTGCATGGAAAAAAACCTCTATGAGAAATGTTATGGCAACAGTGCTACCGTAAAAGCAGTGCTGCTTGAAGTACTAGGTGAATATAAACAGGTTTATGTGAAAGATTGAATTTCAGTAGTGGTATTCTTAAAAGAAGTATAAAAATATAAGGAAATGGAAGCAGAAAGACAGATATATCGTAAATTTTGCAGAACAGAGTGTTATACAAGAGACAAAAGATGAATTAACACTTTTCAGGATATTAAAAATGCCACCGGCTCCTTGGTGTGGGTTGACACGGGATGGCAGCTAAACCCCCACTCAGTTATTCACTCACTCTGCCCCTCCTAGATAGAGGAGAGAGTCAGAAAAGCAAAGGCAAGAAAATTTGTGAGTCAAGATAAAGAGAGTTGAATAGGCAAAGCAAAAATATGTGCACAGCAAAGCAAATATTTCCCATCAGCAAACAGAGGTTTAGCAGTTTCCTGGAAAGCAGGACTTCATCATGTATAACATTTACTTGGGAAATCTAACATCCTACCCCTGAACATCTCCACTTCCTCCTTCTTCCCCCAGCAGGCCAGCAGACTGAGGGAGCTGCTTCTCCCCCTCTATTCTGCTCTTGTGAGACTTCACCTGGAGTACTGTGTTCAGCTCTGGGGCCCCCAGCATAAGAAAGACATGGACCTGCTGGAGTGGGTCCAGAGAAAGGAGGTCCATAAAGATGATCACAGGGCTGGAGCATCTCACCTATGAGGACAAGCTGAGAGGGCTGGAGTTCTTTGGACTGCAGAAGAGAAGGCTTTTGGGGAGACCTTATTATAGCCTTCCAGTACTTAAAGGTGGCCTACAGGAAAGATGGAGAGGGAGTCTTTATCAGGGACTATAGTGATAGGAGGAGGGGTAATGGTTTTCAAACTAAAGGAGGGTACATTTAGAATTAGCTTTTAGGAAGAAATTCTTCACTGTGAGGTTGGTGAGGCACTGGAACTGGTTTCCCAGAGAGATTGTGGATGTTCCCTCCCTGGAAGTGTTTGAGGCCAGGTTAGATGGAACTTTGAGCAAACTGACCTAGTGGAAAATGTCCCTGTCCATGGGTTGGAACTAGATGATCTTTAAGGCCCCTTCCAACCCAAACCATTCTATGATTCCATGATTCTCTATGATTCTATGACACTATGATTTTTTTGTTGAGCATGAAGTCTAATGGTATAGAACATCCCTTTGATCACTTGGGGTCAGCTGTCCAAGCTGTGTCCCCTCCCATCTTCTTGCTTATCCATTGCTTAGCAGTAGCCAAAACTCAAGTGTGCTATCAAGACAGTTTTAGTCACAAATCCAGAACAGAACACCATCTAGGCTGCTATGAAGAAAACTATCTCCATCACAGACAGACCCAGACCAAGCTTCACCCCTTATTCTGTATCATTAACATAATGCTCTGCAATAAAAACTGAAGGGTTTGGGATTTGGGGAAGCACCCGTTGCTCGGAGACAAGCTGGGCATCAGCCTTGTTGAAAGTGATGACTACCTTTATATCCTTTGTTTTGGTGTCTTGCTTTTGTTCTTCCTCTTCCCTTCATTTATTGAATTATGTTTATCTCAACCCAGGAGTTTCCTCACTTTTGCTTTTCTCATTTTTTTCCCCATCCATTGTAGGGGCTGGAGTGACCGGGAGGCTGTGTAGTGCTCAGCTGATGGCTGGGGTCAGCCCACTATACACTCTCATTTGCAGGCATCATTTCAGAGAGATATGACAACTAGTCATAAGACGGGATAAACAGTTGAGTGACAGAGCTGGATTTTTTTTTCTTTTTTTCCCACAAATCAGAACCTTTCATCCTAGATAGTGACTTATTAGTATGATCCACGTTTTTGTTATTCAAATGCTGAGTTACTACTATTTTAGAAGCAGAAGCAGGTTTATAATGCAGTTAGCAACTTCCTTATTCTCACTAAGAACACAGAATTCTGCTAGTACATAATACTATGAACTTTGTCACTTTCTAGACTTTGTGTGGCATTTCACGTACAGTTTTGCTGAAGCTTATTGGGAACTCATTTTTTCAGAAAACATTCTTTAGCCCATTGCTAAATTACTCTGTCCTTGTCATAAGCACCACATCTTGACTTCTTGTTATTTATAAAGGAAGAACCGTAAGGTGTTCACCATAAAGGAATGTTGATTAAAAAAAAAAATCCCTTTATTCTCAGACAAAATTTGTTGACTTTCATTGTACACCAAGACTCTAAAATTTTTCAGCTTAGGGTAATGCTGGCTGATCTTTGGGCTTGAGGAAATTTCACTTTATTATGGATGCTGCATACAAAAGAAGACAAAAGAGAGATCTAACCCTCCTGTTCACTTTCCATGTCACAGCATGTCTATTCTATCAATGTATAGACAACAGATGAAGTATTGCTTATTGTGATTAATACAAACCAGTAAACAAAGTAACAGATAATGTCACCACACCAATTTTGTGCCACATTTCTAGCTCCATCTCTTCTGTTCAATCTGTGCAATGACAATGCATAGAAGCCATGAGTCTCGACTATGAGTCACAGGAAGCGGCATCTCTGAAACAGCCAATTTGCAGTTAGCCAGACCTGGAAAATTGTATCAGTGAAAGAGTTAGGAGGCAGAGGAAAATCGTGACATGAAAATTAGCCTTCCAGACAAACTGCTCCAGGTGGGTTGTTAGTGGGGGTGTTGAAACGAAACACAGGAAAGACAGTGAATTGTTTGCAGTTCCTAAATTCTGCTGCATTTGTAAGCTAAAAGGGCAATAAACGGTGTTATTTCTGCCAAGGTGTGAAACACAGGGACATATTACTACCATAAGCCTTGGGACAGTAGCTGCTCTTAATCCACAGAGGCACCCAAAGGCCATATAATTGAACATGTTAATCAACTTTCAATGGGAATGAGGGTTTGACTGCACTATGTGATTCAAACAACTCTCTCTGGACACTCAGTCTACTCCTCATCCACCATTAAAATGTTACTGTAGGTTTAGGATAGCACATTAACAGAAAATAAAGCACTCAGAAATGGTTTTCAAGTGTATATTGCTTCTCCTCATTCTCATATGTAAAATATAATATCTCTTGTCTTAAAACAACTGACAAGTATTTAAATTGGGAGAATTCTTTACAAGAAAAAAACATACCACATATACCTGTTTAAAGCCTTTCATTTAACATAGAGTTAACATAAATTACAAGCGTATTATTCAACTTTATTTCCTCCCTCTTTCAAAATAGTGATTTCATTTAAAAAGCATACATGATTTGATTCTATTATTTTATTTTGAGCCCCCACTACAAGACATTGAGGTGCTGGAGGCCATCCAAAGAAGAGGAACAAAGCTGGTGAAGGGTCTAGAGCACAAGTCTTATGAGGGGCAACTGAAGGAACAGAGGCAGTTTAGTGTGGAGAAAAGGATGCTCAGGGGAGACTTCATCACCCTCTTACAGCTACCTGAAAGGAGGTTATAGTGAGGTGGGGATCAGTCTCTTTTCCCATGTAACAAAGAATAGGACAAGAGGAAATGGCCTCGACTTGCACCAGGGGAGATTTAGGCTGAATATTATGAAATATTTCATTACCGAAAGGTTGTTAAGCATTGGAACACATTGCCCAGGGAAGTGTTTGCGTCACCAGCCCTGGAGATAGTTAAAAGATGTGTAAATGTGACACATGGGGACATGAACTGGTGGTGGATTTGGCACTGTTAGGTTTATGGTTGGACTTTTTCAACCTAAATGATTCTATATGCTTGAATAATATCATGATTCTGTTGTCGTTAGTGTTAATAACAAGTTATTCTATTTGTTCAAGCATTGCTGTTGTGAACATAATTTTTGTTATTTATTTATTTATTTATTGTGGTTTTTTCTAGTTACTATTCATTATGCCCCTCATTTCCTTCAATACTACTTTATGCAACACTTTATAATCGCAGCTTTTATTCTAGGGGATGAAATTGCATGTTAACAACCAAAGTGCTGTTAACAAAGAGCAGCATTCTACAGGAACGAACCTCAAAGTCTTGCTGTTTTTTATGACAGTTTGTTCGTAACCATGCTTCATTACTAAAATTTTTTCCTGGTTCTCAGAGACAAGAAGGGAGAAAGAGAGAGAGAAAAAATTCCAAAAGCACCAAAATCAACCGAAAGAAAAATCCTTGGAATTTTTTTCATTTTTGCAAGTTACATCATTGCCTTCACTCCCATATTGATACATCCACTGATTTATCAATCTGAAATATATTGAATCAAGCCAAAAATAAAATTAATTACTTGCACCAGGGTAAACCTAATTTTGAAATTCAATTTCTCTCAGTTAGTGACAGTTTTGACAATATAAAGACGTGAAAATGTCTTTGATGAAAAATGACTGAACAGATTGGTAGGACCAAATTTGGAGGAGTTTTCATATATGGAGCTGATTAAGAATAATATTTTCAAGCATCCGGTGATTCTGACTTGCTGATTTTCTAGCTGCACCTAAATCACTGTTAATTACCATGTGTTCAAGGTCACTCTCTGTTCCATTTTGGGCTATATTTCGACAAAACACAAAAGAAACTACTGCATTTCAGCTGAGAGCTGCAACCGTCATCACAGGACAACCTGTTGAAGCTTCTTAAGTTTTAAATCTCTTGTAGGAAGTAGATGAATTGTATCAGAGAGTTTCAAGACAAAGTTGTTCACCTTCATCAGTGATACAAAACAAGAGTTTGACTTTGCCTTAACAGATTCATCTAGGAGGCACTATCTTTCCTATGCTGTATTGTGAGAATGTCTTTGGGCCATTTGAGAACAAAATCAAACAAGGTCAACACGTGCTGACCATGATGCATGGTTTCTGTCAGCTTTCATCGTGGTGTGAGCAGGTTGCCGCTTCCAGCTGTGCAGTGACCTCTTCAACCACTGTCAAGAACTGTGCATCAGAGGTTTGAAATGCCACGTTTTATAGCCTAGTATACTAACAAAATGGAACAGATGGTGATTTAGAGTAATACACTTCATAATCAACTGCAACAGCTCAAGAATGAACAGGTCATCCATTCATACACTGATCTGCACAAACTTTATTCATATGAAATGAAAGGTTTTACTGCTCTTTTAGTGAGATAAGAACATATATATCCTTTGCTTGTAACATAACTTTATCCATAAAAAAACCCCACCAAACAAAACAACCCCCCTCACTCCAGAATTATTTACATAACAGTAACTGTGAAATAAACCAATCAATATTTCCAGGAGTGACTTCTTTTTTTGTATCTCTATTTTGGGCATAGCTTGGGAACAAACAGACAGAAGGTCTGATCTGTTGTCTAAGATCGGCAAAAATTGTTTCTGGAGAATCAAAGATTATGATCTTTGATACCAATCTTGAAAGTGTTTTTTTAACAGTTCTTTGACAAAAAGATCTTCCATCCTTGGACGTGTCATTTGGGTGATCAGGAAGTTCACAAGATAACTAACTCCTTACATCACAGTTTGAACAACTGCTTACACGTACACAGCTTTCATTAACAGTCCAGTGAGCCTCCTGTGGTTTGTGGTGTAAGTAGCTGTCACATACATACTGTATGCAAATCTCACATACTGTATGTGAGATCTAAATTCTGGACATGCTGAAAACTGTAGGAATTCTACCACATTTTCATACTTCTACCTTAAGCCAAATGATATGAAAGTCCTTTTAGACTGTTTCTATCTGGCGTCCAGTACTAATCATCCTTAATTAAAGATAATCTGTTCTAATTCCAATTTTAGATAATTTTATGCCCTGGGAGATGTTGTGCTGAGGCAGCATGAGTGCAACTATAGTTGTAAGGAGGTAGTGGTTATCTGATGGTTGGCAAAGTCATAAGGAACTTCCTTAGCTATTCCTTCCTTCTGAGGGAGTAGGATTTCTCCATTTTATTGTTAGGCACCTCTTCTGGCATTTATTCTTTGACTGTTCAAGTGTCATTCAGATACCACAGAAGCTATAATGAAATTTCCATCAAGCAGATTAAAAAAACCTGTTTAAACTGCTTTGGATAAGGATGAATTTCTGATTTCATATGGATGGCTGCTGGTAAAAACACCCCCAAAAATCAACCCCCCCCAAAAAAAAAAAAAAAAATTGGTGTAAAGTGAAGAACGTTTCTATTTTAATACCTGGCATTTTATGAAGGTGGCCTAAAATAACCCCCCCCAAAAAAAAAAAAAAAATTGGTGTAAAGTGAAGAACGTTTCTATTTTAATACCTGGCATTTTATGAAGGTGGCCTATTTTAAATAATTAGTATGTTCTTCTAAAGGCAACAGAAGTTTCTGACATGCTTCTGCTGCCTGAATTTCAGAGGCATGGGTGTGTATACATGAAGTTGGGAAAGTATTGATACTTTCAGTTGTATTACTTGTTACATGCTATCGCGTTGCTTCATTCTGAGAAACTGCTAGGAGGTTTTAATGCATCATACTAGGGAATGATTTGCCACGCTGATCTGTTGGTACTAAACATGGCACAGAGAGTCCTGTTTGGTTGAGACGGTCTGGAGGAAGATTGCAGCATTTTCTGTAAATGCAACAACCTTTCCTTCAAAAGAAGAGTTGTCAGAAGTCTGAATTAGAAAACTAAAGATAAGTCATTTTGGATCAAACTCATAGTGGTCTGCCTCGTCCTCAAATTCCAGATAGATCTTTTTCCTTCTCAGCAGCCAATGGGCAAATCTTGTTTCCCTAGTGACAAATTAAATTTTCTGAATGTTCCATGGCACAGTGAACTGACAAAAAATCCTTGTGTTTGCTTTCGAGGGCAGTGTTAGATTTCAATGTAAACCTATACCATGTGGGAGATATATTACTTTCTTATTCCATGTTTGGGCAGAAAACAATCCAATCATCTTCAGAATCAACAGCAGTATTGTACTAGAGACAGCACTAACTGATAGAAAGGATATCATGACAATGAAAGTTAACATTAATGGTTTTGGTTGAGGTGTTTTTCATGTTAGATTACTTCAATTAATATTTGCATTTCTATAAACCCCTTTTTAAAATCTGCTTTTCTAAGAGCTGTCTTGGTTATTTCTCTATCAGTATTTCAAAGAGTTACATGACTCCCTAAGAGTTTTGTGTACTCTCCACAAATGGAATTACCATTCTCATGATCACATCTGCAAATACTGAATCTTACACAAAACTGCTCAATGTTTTCTGCAGAAAGTGATTTCAACATTCTGTGCTACTACACTCCTATGGAGTAGTAATTTCTACAATTAACAGACAGCTCTATTCTATAAACAAGGACAGAGCCAAACAAGTGAAATGATGCTTCATTTTCTGCTGGGCCATCCAGCTGCTGAATCAGGACTGTGAACAGAGCAGATACTTTCTCTTTCTTTTTGTGTTGATGGGTATAGGACACAACAACAGCTGAACAATCAGTATATCAGTATATCAACAATTTTATTTTCTGTCTTCATTTTTTTAGAAAAAATGTGTTATTTATGAAGTAATTTTATCCGTTCTTTTCCTCTTCTTCCAAAGCATAGATACTTCTACCTGTTAATCATGGTTTGTTATTAAACCATTCCTAATGATGTCTATCTAACGTGTTCTGAAGATCCAAGGCAGTATTTTTATATAGTTCACTTAGACGTAAATTTTACCACAACAAAAAAGGACTAGAAAAAGACTCCTTTACTATCTTTCGGGGTTTTTTTCATCTATGTAAATGAATAAGAGGAACACCTACAGTATTCAGTATTGTAGACTGTCTTCATGGTTGTCATTGCTTTCACTAGACATCGCAGAATAGAAATTTACTGAAAAACCCCCATAAATTTCTAGAAAGCTACTGCAATTCTTCAGTGTTTTCCTGCCTTTTGCTGCTCTGATCCATTCAGGCTGCAATACTGGAAATGGTAAACCAAATTAATAAAATGTTTGAAGTAATTTTACTCTTTTCTTTCAAGACATTGAAATTACGTTAAATTCTGATTCTTGCAAAGATTAATTAAGTGTACTGTTGATTAGGCAGAAAAAAATCTGGAAAACATAAAACATGCATAATTGTGACAACCTTATTAAAATTACTGGCTTTTATGTTGACACTATTAATTTTCTTTATCCATTTCTCTCACCCTAACATTTGTCTTTATGTGGAGAAAAAGACTGTTCAAATGAAAAGCATGCCTATGTTCAAAGAATAATGTCAGCTCATCCAATAATCAGTGATTAATGAAACAGAACCGAGTACAGAGACCTTCTTAAAGGATCACATGCCCTATAACCTCAGTAAGGACATGATCTGTTCCAGTACTCATGTCTCTGATCCTTTGCACATTGAAGACTTTCAGTTACAGAGCAGCAAACAAAGCAATGGTCAATAGATTTCACAATTAAACAATAAGTTCAGACTGAGAAAACAAACCTTCTTCTAAACTCTATCCTAAATGCAATCCAGCTGGAGGGTGGGTGGTGTAGAGCTATACATTAATGGCTGAAAGTCAGTTACAAGCCATGTATTTGTAAACTGTGATCTCTATCAAGGACCAATGAGAGCAGGCTTCTCTCTAAGGAAAGATCAGTAAGAGCCAGAAGTCATGGCAGAACAGACAGAGGCAGTGGCTTCATGGATCACTATAGCACGATGTTGTAATACCTGAGATAAAATGTCTGGTGATGGTAACCAGAGGCAAACAAGAGTCTAATGATTACCAGACAAGTCCGAGTTGGCAAAGCAGATCTGAGTTCAAGTCAGGAAATCATCTCTACGGGACGGGTCATGATCCAAGCTAATAGGAACCATGGCCAGGCACAGGCATAGCTGGAATGCTACCACAATGTAGATCAGGCAGGGGCTAAGTTCCAGAGCCTCGGCTTAAAAGCAACTCCCAGGCAAAGGAAGAGAGAACACTGAGGTTTCTTAGCAGAGCTGTTAGGGAAAAGGCTCTGATGAGCCTTCTTCCAGCTTTTTCTCAAGGAGCTTGAAGGTTGTCAAGGTTTTGACTGCTCTGTCTTAGCAGTAAGCTGGCCTTAAGTGCAAAGAATTAAATTCCTAAAAGGGAGTGCACTTGAAAGCTTGAAAGCTTTCAATTGGCAGAAATAAGACACTGTGCTATATTTCTGCTTTCTGTCATTCCTAAAAGAAGAACTGGAAGTAATGACATAAACCATTTTGTCTTCAAAAAAGTTCGTATCATTTTTGAAATACTTTGTCAGAAATTCAACATCAATTTGTTGAAAGGACATTGGCTATTCTGGAGTTCAGTAAAAGGAACACAGTATACTGTAAATGCTTGCCAAGTAGATAGGTAGTCAAAACCTGGAGTCTCAGATGAAAGACTACTTGTCATTGAAAAGAGAATCTTAAATTTGAGTTACACTCTTT
>NW_010404401.1:0-5884 GCF_000710305.1 Buceros rhinoceros silvestris | reverse complement strand
TCTTTCCACAGAGTTGTAATGAAAATGGTGGATTGGTTTCACTTTTTGTCTTGAGTTCAGTTAGGATAGGGTTAATTTCCACAGCCAGAGCTGAACCAGTCGATGGGATATTCATTGACTTCATGCCCACTATATACATAAGGGAGCAAGGGCTAGCCAGGAAAGCCTGCCCAGTTTCATGAGGTGATGGGGCATGGTGGGTCTTGACTTGGCATGGCAGTGGGGTGTGGATCAGCACAGCATGGCAGCAGCATGAGCAATGAGTTGCACATCACTCACTTTGTTGTTATTATGACTATTGTTTCCTCTCTCTTTGTGTTGTTAAAATAAATTCTATTTATATTAACCCCCTTGGCTTTACCTTTCATTCCTCTTCCCCTGCCCCAGGGAATAGGAGGTAGGAAGTGGCTTCCTGGTGCTTAGTTCCCAGCTGGGTTTAAACCATTGTGGATAAACACTACCTGACCCAAAAGATTTCAAGTTAAGCATTTCAAAAACAATGGAAGATGAAAAACCATTACTTTGACCATGATAAACATAATAATACCACTTTCCTCAGTTTAATGAACAGCACCATAGATCTGAAAGTAGAAGATACTACAGGTCAATTAGAATTATAAAATTTTACATGTCTTCATTTTTGCTTTCATGTACTGATCATTAGTCTGAGTGAGATATATAAGTTCTTTCTATTTTAGATATTGCTAGCTATAAAACTACACTTAATTAATATCACTAAAGCATTTCAGTATTGAAAAATCCTTTAGAATTGTTTGGGACTTAATTCACTGACGACTGTTAATCTCGGTCAAAGGTTAGGGCTGTACTGGAACTAGATTAATGATAGATGCTCTCTATTAACTCCTCTCCCTCCCCAAAGAGGAAGGGAAAGGGAGTGAGGGAGAGAAACTTACGGGTTGGAAAAGAAAACTAAAACTGCTTTCATGAAAATAATAACAATCAAATGAAACATATACAAATATAGAAAAAAAACAATATAGAACCCAGCCCCCCTGATGGCAACAACACCATTGTCACCACTGATGCTGTAGGCAGGCACAGAGGATGGTCCAGACTGGACTCAGTGGCAGATGGGAACTGGATTCAGGAGCTGGATTCTGGAACTGGATTCAGGAATGCATGGACTGGGATTGAAAGCAGAACAAACGGAATCCTCCTTGGATGCTGGCCATTGAAGAAGAGGCTTGACCCTTGTGATCCCTCAGCTTTATACTGAATATGATGTCTGTGGGATGGAACACCTTGTTGGTCAGTGTAGGGTCACCTGTCCTGTCCGTTCCTCCCCGCAGGTGCAGCTTCTTACTTACTGCACCCCCAATGTCACACACAGGATTTAGGAGTGACCTTGGTCTTCATGGTGCAATTAGAAGCAAGAATCTTTCTGCAACCCAATCCCTGGTAGTAACTGTCAACATCAAGCATTGTCATTGCTAGAAGCAGACACTGTCTGCAAAAATATGCCTTTAACCTTCCTAATATATAAAGGGCTATAAGCTCCCTCAAAATCCTGGCATGCACCTGGCATGGGTAAAATCTTCAAAGGGATTTGAGCTGCATGATCAGACATTTACTAAAGCAAGACTACACAACCACACAGAGTTTTCCCCAGTTCCCAACAAAACCTCACTTTGTTTGGGAACTGAGAAGGATGGTTTCTTGATCTAACACTTATGTACTAGCAGAAAATTTCTTATTAATAAGGGAATTCTCTGAGGGCCACTTACTGATTTCCTTTACTTGGAGGTTCAAAGGTCTGTAAAACTGACTGAAGATGCTTGCTTTGAATATTTGAAAAGATTTCGTGGTGTTACATCTGGAAGATGAATGCATTATCTAGCATTGCCAACTCTGCATGTTCAGAATTCATGAGCTGGATCTCACTAGGCATAGCAGACTTATTAACGATCATAAGAATTTAGTTAGGACAAGTAGTCCAGCACATTTGGTGCTGAATATAGGCTTAAATGTTCACATTGCTATTTCCTCTGGTGCAACAGCTATAAAATGTTACTTTATCCGGAATACTGAATTTGTCATGTATTTCAGGACATGGACATCTAAGACAAAACCTTAACATGAGTTCCACACGAGGGTGTCAGTCATCACCTAAAGGTAGCTACACTTTTCTGCAGAAAATTTTAAAAAGTTATTATCTTTTCAACTGTTGTACAAAAATGGATTTTTACTTTCAGTCCCTGCAAGTCTTACTTTCTGAAAACCACTCCATAACGGTTTGTCCCTCAGCCAATATTCGCAGTGATCCATAGTAAGATTCACAATTTGAAAAGCAATGAAAAATATGGTGCAGTCTAATTGCCTCTTGACTGCAGGTAGGTTATTGAATAGGTAAAATCAATTTTACTATACAGTGAGCGGGCATGGAATTAAGGCAGTCTTGCTGAAGAGCTGGTCAAAAGTAATTTCCAACTGAAGAGTTTTCCATCAGAAAATGCTAATTTAACCATTACGCCTTTACTGCCAGCCAGGACTGCCCAGTTTCCTGATAATCTATACTCAAAAAGGAAGTAAAGGCTGCAGAGCCAGGCTAACTGACAGACTAGAGGGCTAGGGAGAATTTAAATTTTTATTATTTCAATGTACTCACTACTTCATTATCCCGTTGTGGATAAAAAAAGGGGAACAGGAATGTCTGTGCACCCTTGGGTCTTTGACAGTAGTACTTCCCTTGCTATTATATTATTATTGTAAAGAAATTTCTACAATGGTTTTGGAATATGTCTTCATAGTCTTTCACAGAAAACTTGTTAAAGTTGCAGGGTTTATTTATACTACTTATAAGAGCAGTGTTGTTTTATTTTTCATTCTTTTTTTTTTTTTTTTCTACCAAATAAGCCCAACTCCCTAACCACAAGTCAGACAGAACAGGATTTTGGAATGAGATTTATATTGTGAAATGAATATCCTGCCTTATGAAATTCTCACCTTGATTCTTTATCTCATTGCTTGTTCTTTTCAAATCCATTCCTTTTATCTTCATAGAAATACAACTCCAAATATTGAATATAACATTCCATATCTGTTAAATTAACGTTAAATTCCATGACATGTTAAATTAATTTTGAGGAATTCTGACCAGTATTTGAAGTTCCAATAAAATTTTAATAACAACTATGTTCAAGAAATTCACCTTCAGGGTTTTTTTTTTACAGAATATTAAATGATTATCCCATTTCTAATGTTTAAAATATATCTCCCATTATATAAGACTGAACAAAAGATTTTATGATCTGGGGTATGCTGTTAAAGTAATAATGGAGTTTATTTCTAGTGCATAATTATTAAAAGAGTTTTCTGAAGATTTCTGAAGATGTCACTTTTGTCATTTCGTAATCTTTACTATTTATATTTTTGGTGTGGCAGCTTAAGTAAGAAAAATGTGCTGGATTAGCTTCTATCTAATAGTCTTAATTTATGTTGTAACTTGTCATTTATGAACACTTATTGCACTTTCCTAAGTTTTCCATGTCTTTTCTTGTCCCTGTAGGACAATAAAGTCATATGATAAACAAAGTCCTTGCACAAAAAGCAGCACACATGATAGTTCCAAGATATTTTTATTCAAGATAGTTTGGATTTGGTAGAATTCTCCAAACTGCTTAAACTATATTAAAAAAGAAAAAAAAAAAAAACCCCAAACCAAAACAAACAAAAAAAAAAGGAAAAAGAAAAAAAGAAAAATCCTGTTTCCAGGCTAACACATTTCCCCCAAAAAGAGTTGTCTAACTAAGCTCATCGCTCATGGCCAATCAAGCTCATGGCAAGAAACTACCAAGTGCTGGAACTGTCAGCCCACAGCTGTCCAGTGCATATGGCATAACCACACATGAACCAAAGTTAAATTTCATGCATCAGCATACGTAGACAGATTCTGTATTGCACATACTAAGGATTCGTTCTGTACATCTTATGCGGGGATTCCCCAGACTGGAGACAGGCTTGTCCATATTGTAGTGTGGCAGTTGTGTGACCTATGACCAATAAATCTGCAAATAAGGAGTCCTGCTACGAAGGAAGGTGAAGTGGTTTGATATAATAAATATGGCTGCTGCACAATGTAGGAACATGTTTTTCCTACTTTTGCAAAAAAGACTGTAAAAATTCAAAATTTTTAAACACGATAAAAGGATAAATTAATTCACATTCCAGATTCTGTGCTGAGAAAAAACTTTTTTTTTTTTTTAACAAAGAAGTTGATTTTGTGGCATGTATATAATTAGTCAAAAGAAAACATTAACACTCCAATGAATTATAGTGACATCAAGCATATTAAGCTTCATGAGCTGTATTAAGAAAATCTCAATGTTTATCAGGAACATAATTTTTAATGTTGTTTCTCATGAAGCAAAACCAATCAAATATTCTGAAACAAACCTTGTTTCAAGACAGATATTTTCAGAGGTGTTTGTCAAGCCATGAAACTGTTATTGCAAAAAATACATTACATTAAGGTCTGTGATGAACTGCATACATTTACTTCTTGTTTCCTTTACTGACATAGGAGATAACAATGGTTTCTTCCAGAACAAATATGCTGCAGTGAACCAGTAGTTAACCAATCAAATTCCCCAAGCAGTCATCCATGAGATGCACTACCACTATGAGAGACTAATTAATTATCTAGGGGTAGAGAAGGGAGAGAGTCAAGCCTACAATAGATCCAAGTGAGTCATTCCTGTCTAGTGGAAAAACTGCATTTTAAGGAAATCCTTCATTTGTTTATCTAAGGAGATGGATTTAAGTCCTCCCCATTTTCTGACAGCCACGCTTAATGTGATTAGTACTTCTTCCATCATTCCAGTGCAGTATCTGCCAGAGGAAGGTTATAATTAAAACTAAACCAGAAAGTTATATCTGTAAATTATTGGAACTTGTATTTAGGTGAGTTTATGATTTCTATTGCAGTGTTTAGCAAAACTTAATTTAAACTGTACCAGTAGCAACACTCTCTCAAATATAATTTCCTTCTAGCTTTCTTTTTCCTCTGAAAAGATAATAAATTTTAATATGAGTCTGAATGAGTTTTCAATGTAATGACGTGAAAGATTCTAGTGTAATGTAGTACTGGCTGGTGCTTTCAGTAGTTATGGATGTACTGAAAAAATAAGGAATGACATTTCTATCAGGTTTGGTTGATGCATCTTCCCTACCCAGATCAGCCGAATTCAGTCTGTTGCTTTTGGCATATTGTTTTAATTTCACTTTACTCATTTGAACCCTAGCTTTCAGAAACCCACCATATAAACTATCCTGACATAAACAGGCACTTGCAGACACTTTCCATTACTGCAATAAACAGAAAAGTGAGCCCTCCTCAACAGTGCATGTCTTGAATTATGAAGAACTGATGATTTTAAGAAGCTGCTAATGATAGCTAATGACCGTGTTTCTGTAGCACAAGTGTCCTGGTTTGAGTTAGAGGGGAACTAGTTCTGTTCAGTGATTTTGCTTTTCAGCTCAGTCTCTTCTAAGTTAACAGCATGTTTTTGCAGACAGTGTCTGCTTCTGACAGTGACAGCGCTTGATGTTCACGGTTACTACCAAGGACTGGGATGCAGAAAGGCTCTTGCTTCTACTTGATCATATGGAAACCAAGGTCACTGTTAAATCCTGTGTCCCACGGTGGGGGTGCAGTAAGTCAGAGGCTGCACGTGCAGGGAGGAGGGGACAGGACAGGTGACCTTGAAGTGATCAACACGATATACTATCCCATAGACGTCATATTCGGTATAAAGCTGAGGGACCACAAGGGTGAAGCTCTTTTCTTCAATGGCCAGCATACAAGGAGGACTCTGTCCTATGCCTTCAATCCCAAACACAGAATCATCTAGTTGGAAGAGACCTT
>NW_010404400.1:0-9661 GCF_000710305.1 Buceros rhinoceros silvestris | reverse complement strand
AGCCGGCGCGCCAGGAGAAAGGAAGCTACAAGCCGGAGAGCAAAGCCTGGACGTGCAAGCCCCCGCAGCCAGTCCCAGGAAGTCTCGCCGGAGGTGCAAGCCGAAAGTGCCCGCCGAGCCGAGCACAAGTCCAGGAAAGTTCCCGACGTGCGAGACCCCGGGGCGGCCTCAGTGCGCGGCTTTTAAAGGGACAGGGAGCCCGCCAGAGTTTTCGCAACCAGTGAGATGTGCAGACAGAGGGAAGGACTACATCACAACTGGCCATTTTAAAACAAACTACTCAAACAGGAAAAACTGGGGTTTTTCTAAACTGGGACATGAATCGAAAATAAAACAGTTCCTGCTTTTCTTTTTTTTAATAGTATTTGTTTATGTATCATGAAGTAATGATCTTGTTACAGGGCCATCAGAGGAATAAGTAAATTTAAGTTTTAAGTTCCAGAGTAGTCGGTAGTACTTCAGAAACTGTGCTAGTAATCTTTATTTTTTCACCCCTCTGGAAAGAAGTACTATGACTTTTGCCAAGCTAACTAAACATACTGAGCTTTGAATGAAATTCACCCTTTTCTGTTTTCATTGCTCTTCAAAGTTCCTTCAATAATTGCCTTGAGCAATGAATATATAGACTGAAGGTTATTAAAAAGCCAGCTTATCAGCTGAGGTATTTTTATTATGTGGCAGACAAGGCAAAGTCCATGTCTGCTTGGCAATTTGGAATATATATTGTGTAATAAATACTTCTGGAATGGTTGAATTAGACTCTGACTTTAATTTGGTTTAAATGAGAAAGAAGTCCTTCAGTACAGATAAAGAAGAATAAAATCATTTATTGTCCATGTTTCTGCGACGGGTTCTGAAATTTGATATATATGAAAACAGAAAATCTGAAAAACTACTTTATGTGCTGTTATGTCATTCCCACAGGTTTTCTTTTAAATACAGTTAAATATTCTAACATTTTTTATGCTGATTGTGGGACAAAATTTTCGGATATAGAGTTGGACAAGTACTCTTGGAATTCCTAGTTCTAAACCAGGATTGCTTGAGAACTGTAATCTCTCTGAAGAGTGTTTGATGTGATGTATGCCTTCCTCTGGGAAGTAAGCTCTGGAGACACAGGTAGGGTATTGGCTTAGAGTCCCTCATCAGTAGTGCAGAGAGGAAGAGATGCTTGTTGAAGGAGATGATTATTTACAGAAAGAGAACTAAAATTCTGCTTGAAGGTGAGGAAGAGAGCTACTTGGTCTGTTTTCAATGAGCAGTCCAAATGAATAGTGTTCTAGCAGAACTGGGTTCTGTTCATTTGGTAATGAAATTATGAACAGGGTCTGGGTGCTTAATAGGATTAGATGAATCTGTCATCTTTGTAAGGCATTTGATTCTTTGTCACAGTGGTTTTGGTATTTGTTTTCCTTAATGCTATTCTTTTATGATTGAGTAATGTAGTTTTGTATAGGCGGAAATAAAACTGATTCTCATCTCAGTAAATTGCTTAATAATAGTGCCAGGCATTTGCTTTTGTTTGTCACCATGAGAGAAGAGAGCGTCCATGGTTTTTGGTAAAATGTGAATTTCAGTTAGCCTTGTCAACAAAAATCAATAATTTTATCAAAATCATGGTGATATTTTCCAAAAAGAATGACACTAATTCTTATGCAGGGAAGTATTACCCTAGTCACGTTCATATTTTCTCTTGGAGTATTGTGTAAACACAAAAACTAGCAAACTAAATGTAAATCAGTGAGCAATATTTTGAGGCATCTTCTTGAGCAACATTTAGGTGCTCATCTTAGGAAAAGCATCATTTTTCTGTGTAGCACCAGCCTAGTAAATAACATGGAAGTATCAGAGGTGGGAAAAAAATGCTTTCAAAACAAGCTTGAGAATACCAGTGACAAGAATTCATATTCTTTTTTTCTAAGCACCCCTGTAAGATTTTTCCTGCGTTAGTAACTTTGATTTTCATTCAGGTTTCACTTTTGGTCTTTCTTCTACTCGATGAGTGGGCTGAGATGAAATGGATTTATTTAAAACAAACAACATAACAAACAAACAAAAGGACCTGAACAAGAATGAGCAGGTCTTTCTTAGTTTTTTTAACTGAAAGCCCTTAAGGCCAATATCGACTGTGCTCTTTGTTCAGAGTGAGGGTGGCCTCTCCTCTCTCCAGTGGTCCAAAGTGAAGATTCTGGATGACATTAATGATCTTATTTCACAGATTCTAGCATGTCAGTAGCAATTCTGTCCTGTTTTACCTTCCATTATCTCTTTTCAATCTATACATTTGGTGTTATTTCAAAGTGCCCTAAGTGGAGCAGTAGATATGTTCTGGCAAATGTAAGGAAATATGCAATTGTAAGTGAAGATATCTTCTGCATTGATTATCACAATATCTATCGCATCAGAATTTCTCAAATGCCAGAAATACCAAAGTACTTTCTAGTTCCCCTATGCTAATATTATATTACAGCATTCCTGTTTATTCGTTTGTATTCACTGTCTAGATCTCATGAAAAAACTATTAGGTCATGACTTTCAGGGGAAATCTGTACACAGAGCAATATACTGTGCTCTTCTATTTAGTTTTATTCATTTTTAACAAGCAAAGTGTATCTCTGAAGACTTCATTCCTTCAGTAAACATTCTTTTATTTATACCTTTAAGTATAAAGAAGGTGCAACGCTGTGTTTTAACCTCAGCGTAGGTTGCTGTAGGAATTCGTGGAAAAGTCAAGCTTGGAAAGAAGGGTAGCTTCACAAGGAACAAAATTTCATTTTTAAAATATGTTATCTTAGATAATGATTGGATTGCATGAAAAACATTCAAGTAGAAAAGTATATTGATTTGTGTATTAACTCTGATAAAGCTGGAAAATTCTCTAAATATGCAATTCTCTAGCAAATTGGTCAAAACAAACCCTCTTAATCTGTTTATATAATTAACCCTTACATTTGTCTTGAGCATAAAGAATTTATATGTAATTCCTAGTGCTTTAACAAAACCGCCAAACCAAGAGCACAGCTCAGTTGGGGAGGTGGCTGGAAACGCACACCATTACACGTGAGGTTCTGTGTAAAGCAGTTTAAAAGTAGCTGTAATAGAAAGACAGGGTTTCTGCAGGAAGGAAAAACATTTCTGATCACTGCATGAAGATTTGGGTCCTGGCAACTGATACTAAAGAGAAATTTTAGTGTTTGATCTTGCTACGCACTTGACATGCGCATAAACAGAAATCCAGAGTTAAACCTGTGGTAAACAGCTGTCGGTTTCATCTGGTTAGAATTTCTTCCCTGATATCTATGCACGGAAGTTAGTTTGGGCAATTGTATCTTTTTTTTTTTTCCCCCTTCCCTCTGCTTAGGTTTGTGCTTAACCAAGAGGATTAAAATATCAGGTGAATATAAAGTTGTGCTGACCCTGTAGCTCGAGCTAAATTCTCTCTCTCAGCTTCATTTTCTGGCTCATTTTCTCCAACAGAATGTCAAATTTACAAGGAAATATATGTAGCTCAAAACTTACGTAGCAGAATCTTAAGAGGAGAATTGCAACAGTTAGATTCAGTTTTTCTTCAAATAGAGAACTATACTGAAAGTATATAAAGTATATACTGAAGTCAGGATATTCTAATAATTTGATAATCTTTAATTTGAACAAATTAAGAACTGCCTGTCTAAGGGGCCTTATTCAGCATTCCTAGCTAATACTCTGGTCCTCTTGGTTTCACCTAGAGAAGGCATGTAGAAAAGGTGGGGTCTGAGAAAGGCACACCAGGAGGGAGGCAAAGGGTGGGTCATCTGCTTGGCATGAGGAGGGTTCCTTGGCTTAGGGTCACCTGTTGTCTCTCTGACTATGGTGGTGCCCATGAATGATGAAGACTTTTTCTGCTTTCCAAATATGACTAATTACAAACATGAAGCTTTCTTGAGTGTTAGGTTTATTTGGCAAGCTAATTTGGTGCTACAATGCATTCTGTAAAGGAAGTGATGGGCTGGGAATGGAAAGCTAGACACTTTGCATTGTCCCCTTGGGGAGTATTGCTTGGGGATAGAGGACAACATAGTGTCCTCTAAAGGCAGAAAGCAGCTTAGTGCTGGTGAAGAGATGCTACCCTTGGATTACAACAGTTACACACATACACGTTCAAGTATGTTTTGAGTGGTTTTGTAGTGTCTCTTACTCAAGGGCATGGTGAACTTTGCCAATCCCATAAATAATTTTAGAGACTGTTTTAATGGACTGCCTTTTTAGTTAATTGACTACAAGCTACTATCAAACCCACTAATTTGTGTATGTGTATCTGTACATGTCATTTCATTGTTGCTCTCCCATTCAATCATTCGTGATTTAAACATTTTTGTCTTTTATTATCCTTTCAGTAAGGATAATGCTGTTTGGAAACGGCTAGACTTCTGTAGTACTTTGGCATGCATTATTTAGTAAATGTTCTCAATGTCTTTTAGAAGACAGTAAACATACAAAGTACTTTGCAATCATGAAGTGAGCTTGTCAAGAGGGATCAGATTACAATCCTTTCCTGTGTTGTCTGAGAGCCACTTGATCAGTGGGTGGCTGTCTTCTTTCTTAGTCTAGCCCTAATATCATATTGCAGCTGTGGAAGCCAAATATTACTGACTCCATCAACCCAACCAAAGTGATTAATAATCATTGATTGCAACTAACTACAGATGTTGCAAAGTGGCTTTTTTTTGTTGTTGTTCTATAAACACACAGCTTGCTGCCTTCAGATTTGTGAGGGCCTCAAGCTGCACGGAGTCAGATTAGACTCTGAATGTCTGGATGATGGGATTTTAAAATTGCAGGAATTTTACTTTAGGCTCATCTTTGCATTGCAGACATTCATTCTAAATAGAAAGCACTTCTGCTAAATATGCAAAAGGATCATTTGTGGATGTAGATTTGTTGAAGACTGAAAAGTCTCCTTGGAAGTCAGAGGTTTTGTCATAGAATCATCTAGTTAGAAGAGACCTTTAAGATCATCAAGTCCAACCGTTCACCCTGCACTGCCAGGGTCCCTAAATGATGTCCCTCAGTGCCACATCTACGCAGCTTGTCCTACAATCCCATATTGGTATGTAGGCACCTTCTTTTGAGAAGAGACTCTTTCATTCCTAAATAACCACTGGCAAGCTAATGAGAGTAAGGTTCGGAGAAATTCTGCTTTTTCAGTTCTGTGCTCACAGAATGCCATCCTACTGACTCACTCATTCATCTTTAGCTGCTTTCCTGTGTTTTACACGGGAACTGGGACCTTGTGTGAATGCAGATCTGTTAAAGTAACAGAGTTGAAAATAATTTTTAGCTCTGGATCTCTAAGAATAAAATCTGTTTATTGAGGTGGAGTCTTCTCATAATATATTTCATTTTTTGTCATTAAACCATATCTAAATCATGGAAAGAGAATTTGTTTTCTTGTAATGGGTTTTGATTGGGGAAGCCATGCTATGAAAGTTTATAATAATAATCAAACAAATTCTAGTGAGTTGTTTTGCAGAGAGGCCATTAAAATAAAATGAAAAATTAATTGAACTGCAAATTCCAGATTGGTGTTCCGGTGAATCTCAGATCCAATGCAAAAAGTAATATCTGTGTTTCAGAAAGAATTATGCCATGGTTGCCTCCAGCTATATTGCTATGAGAGAGATGATCAGCATTAAAACGAACTCTGCAATAACAGACTTATAATATAGCACCACATTAAATATTACCATGAGTGGTTAAGAACTGGGATTAAAACAGTTTCTTCATGATAGAAGAATGATGTATTTAAAGGCACTCAGCCAAATTTGGGAAAACATTGAACCTTCATGAAATGCTTTTCCTGGAGAACTATTACATCTGGTTGTTCTTGGTGTTCACCCTTTTGTTACCGAAAATTCGGAAGAAAAACTCCTTAACACCAATGTAGCATTAAGAAGCAGGCATTTTCTTATCAGTGCTGGGTGAAAGGGGCGTATCTTCCCCAAATCTCGCACACCGTGTGCTGCCCCAGCCAAAGCTTATATCACCCTATTACATGCATATTCATTATTTCCCCCGAAATAATCATACATATTCAAAAACTAATTAATAATTTTGCATAGCTATTACGCATGTGGCTTGACTATCAGTTTCCCAAACAGCTTAGCTCACACTTTCTCTTCTGTTTTGTCTTCTTCTGTACCTTAGACTTGTAGTTTAGATTTTTCTCATTCCTTTCCCAGACGGCCAAGGTTTTCATATCGCTATTGTACAGACTAGTATTTACAGGGTAACATAACACTTTCTGTTGCGATGTAGTAGAACCATTTTCTAGGACTATAGAGAAAACACACTAGTGTAGGTAGTAAGGGCAATGGCATGAATGAGGGAAAGGTTTGTCATACAGAAATGGGAAATCAACACAGTATGTTGATATTTTAATATAAAAAATGTGAAACTTCATAAGGAAATTGTTAGGGGATTTGTTTAATGTGTGCACACAGCTTCTAGGGTTTGTTGCTGAGGGCACTGCCAGGTGAGCAAAGAGTTTCAGTTCTTCTTGTTCCTGGACCTGCTACAGATCCACTGAGTAACCGTAGTTTAAAGCCACTTTGTCTTTCCCCACCTGTTCTGCCTTCCCTGTCTTAGCGTCTATCCAACAGTCCATCTAAATGTACAATACAGTTGTTTAATGTGTTGTTTTCCAGTTTATTTGGATAACACATAATGTAAGGGGATGTTTGCATGCTTCCATATTAAATTACTTTCCATCCAATATATGTAGAAATATGAGATTTAGTATGATAACCCTTTCTTAAAACTGATGTGTATTTTCATTCACTGTGGAAGAATGGAACTAATTGCAAGCAAAACCCAATCTGGGAAAACCTGTTTGCAGTTCAGAAGTTTCAGAAATCTAGGGATAAGGAGGAAAATATCTACACAAAGGTGTATTTCTGAAATGCTGGAACTATAGAGAAGTTTTAGAAAACCTCATAGGTAATAAAATACACTGAAATTACTAGTGGCAACATACAGTCCTTTCCTCCTTCCTGCTAAAGCTGCTCATCACCTTAATGAGGTCACCCAAGCAGCAGTGAGACACAGACTCTAGGAAAGAGGGAATTTGCAGAAATGTTTGGCTCCAGCATGAGTTATTATTGAGAGATACCATCATAGCAGAGTCAATAACACTGAAGTTTCAGCAGAGACATCTGTGGCAGTTCATCCCAGGAATGTCCTGGCACACTTGCAAACATAACAGCAGCTGAAATACTTCTGTGGCGGATAAGGAAGCTGTTTGTATGCCACTACTAATATCTAATTGCTATACACATGCACACAGTACAGATCTCAGTGGGCTCTGCTGTAACCACAAACGGAGTTCCAGAACTGGTAAAAAGCAAGAAGGAAGAGGTGATTGAAATGACATAAAGGAGGATCTTTCTAGAAGGCAAATAGCTCAAGCAACATACCAGGATTTGGTATGTGCAAGTTGCCAGTAGCCAAAATGAAAGCAGCCAATTTAAAAAGTGATTGATTACTTTATTTGGTTTATGAATTGTCTAAAAGCAACCTCCTGAGTTACCATGGAGAGTTACATTCTTTTTTCAAAGAAACAAATAGTACGGTAGAGGTGTAGAGGCTAAAAGACCTGCTGGAGGACAGATGAAAGTCCTCACATCTTACTAAATAGTGAATACCAGTAGAACACATAGTTCCCAAAGTGCTTTGTGAACACCACCAAGAGTGACAGAACAAAGGTTAGACAAGACTTTATAATTATTCTTACACACACACACACAAAAACCAGATGGGTCATCTGTGTCAATAATGTGAAATGAATTAATAACTAAAGAACATGGAATATTAATCTATACTGTACTTGGGTATCCTGTTGCTAACAGGCATTTTTATGGTACCCAGCTAACAGTACAGTCTTAAAAACATTTAAATATATGGAGTGAACATAGGTACAGCTTGAGTTAATTTAAAAAAAAAAAAGAAAAAGAAAAAGAAGGAAAGAAAAGTGGATACTCAGATCCCTGTGCTCTGGACTCTGTGTTTGACTTAAGAGTTTGGAGCTGCATAGGAACTTTGCCAAAGGCAAAACCACCACGTGCATGTTTATGGGGGTAGTTGCAAAGCATTTCTCTAAAACAGCTGGTTTTACATGAAGACAAGCGAATGGGAATAGGGGATGAATTCTGACACCAGCAGTTTGATCTAGCTTGTAGGTTTTGTCCCCTTATATGGTTTTCTGAATGAGTAGTCTCCTGCACTACTCCATCTGATTGCAGTTGGCATTGCTTCCGTGGAAGATGTAGTAGAGATGTAGCTTTTTCATGCACCAGATGAATTTCTCTCCTCTTCCCCAAACTGTTACTTCTCTTCTCCCACCCAAGAAACCCTCAACAACTCTCAGTATGTTTCTCTCAAGGCCAAATACTTCTGCTCTTTACGCTATGTCAAACCATTCTTTTCTGTCAATGACCTGAGTTCCTTCCAAGATCTCTATCTTGGCTACAGGCATAACCCTTTCCAAAGAGCAAATACTGTGCCAGAATCTTCCTGCATAGTAAGTTCCAGTTCCTGAATGCCTTTGGAGATGCTGATTAAGTACACTAGCTTGAATAAAGCCAAGACAAATTTATATCCTTTAAAACTTTGTTTATCCTGACAAAATGTTATAATACCTACTGAAAGATGTGAAATCAGTTAACACTCAGAGAAATTGATGCAAGTTTTACTATTTATGCCTTAGCAAACGTAGAGCAAAGCAGTGGATCCGTGTAGCAGTTTAGGATGGCATCCAGGGATCAAACCTGCTAGAGCAAGAGTCACGATTTGCTCCATCATCTTCAGAGATTCTTTCAGGTTGAGGGAATTGCTGAAGCCTGATCAGGAACGGCACTTGTGCCCCTATTCTACAGTCAAGACAAATAGTGCTTATGAAATAAAATACTTGTTTCCTCCGCTGAAGTTTTAAATTGAACTCCATTTTTCTGGCTTAATTTCTTTAATTAGTTTTCTCTTTTTCTGAATGCTTCTCTGGTTTCAGACTAGGAATGACAGGAAGAATAAACCAGAAAAAGAAAGAAAAAAAAAGAAAAAGCTTGAAATGAGCAGGCACACACAATTTCTGGTGACTTTTGAGGTTCACAATAAAACATTCAAACCCCAGTTCACTAACTGTGGGTGTCAATACTGGGGGTGTTGTGACTGAGAGCAGCCCTGCAGAGAAGGACTTGGGGGTACTGGTGGATGAAAGGCTGAATATGAGCTGACAATGTGCGCTCGTGGCCCAGAAAGCCAATTGCATCCTGGTTTTTGCATCTGAAGAAGTATCCGACAGGTAAAGGGAAGTGATCCTGCTGCTCTGCTCCACTCTGGTGAGACCTCACCTGGAGCACAGTGTCCAGCTCTGGAGTCCTCAGCATAAGGACATGAATCTGTTGGAGTGGGCCCAGAGGAAGGCCACAAAAGTGATCAGAGGGCTGGAACACCTCCCCTGTGAGGGCAGGCTGAGAGAGTTGGGGTTGTGCAGCCTGGAGAAGAGAAGGCTTGGGGAGACCTTATCGCAGCCTTTTGGTACTTAAAGGGGGCTTATAAGAAAGATGGGGGCTATCTATTTAGCAAGGCCTGTTGCGACAGTGTCCTGGGTTAGCCAAAACTTCCCTTG